>NW_026848793.1:0-17075 GCF_030435595.1 Desarmillaria tabescens | reverse complement strand
CCAAGTCGAGACACGTACGGGAAGGATGATAGCTCACATCGTGATGTCTTTTCTTATGAAGTACTACCCCTGGATTTCCGCTGCTCTTTGGCGGATTGGTAGCAGTAACGTTGCGAGTTCTCCCTCTCTCTACGTGCTCATCTACTAGTCGATTGTGCCTTAGCCCAGGAAGAAACAGCGGGAGCAAGATAGAGCTCAGTGGGGCATATCACTGAGAGGATTATACATGCAGTGGATCAGACACGAAATCTCCAGGCAGGGGTCGACTGAGCCGAAACCGCGGTGTGTCAAAACCCAGGGTTTCATGCGTAACCCTAGTGAGCAGGACCTAGTCAAGAGTCAAATATTGAAAAAGAAGATCAAGACAAAAAATCAGAGCCTCTATCAGGACTCTGACTGGGAGTCGAACCTAGCTGCATGTACTAACCGATACACTATCAGAGACAGACATACGATATTTGAAAATCTTGAGTATTATTTCTTTCTTCCATTCCCCGCGGGCTTATCCTCTCTCGTATTCTTTGCCTTTCTATATCTGAAGGGATTCAGGAAGAAACACGTATGAACTATACCACGACAACGACCGTGATCTCGCTTTCCTCCGTGAACTCCTGAATCATTGTCCTTGGGAACAGCCAACTGACGGAAAGGCGACCGCTGGCGATTTAACGTCGCCAGAAACCGAGAATATGGACGCACCAGCTCGAGTTTTTTTTTTTTTCTTTCGTGCGCCGTAGAGAACGAAGACGTTGTCGACACCTGTTTTTTGCATATACATGGATTTCGTGATATGATCTCCAAAGGTAAGTGCATATAATCGGGCTCTAAGAAGAGACTAACAGTACGTAAGTGTCTGCCTATGATCATGTTTTTCAAACAACTCGAGATAGGTCAAGCCCTAACGACCCAAAGTTTTGCAGCTTCAGAAGAGGGAGTAACTCCTCGAAGCTCCTAGAATTGCTTTTTTTCTTCTTCTGGCAGTTCTCTCGTTTGTTTCTGGCCCCGCATCACGGGCAGACGTTCCCGCCTTTATTGCTGGCCATCTTGGGATTTCGGGAATGAGCCGCTTCTGACGAGGAGGGAAGATTGGTTCAAACTTCATGATATCTTGCCAGCAGGAGCGTGGTGTTGAAGATGTTGAAGAAATCGGACATTCTGTACTAGTTATGCGGCGAACATGCAACGCGGAAGAGTTCTATGCCTGGTGGGAGACGGTATGTGTTCTATAGTCTGGAATGATCATGTATGGTCGCTCTCACAGGTTTGTAATACCTGATCTCTTCTTTAGATCACTTTGCAACATTGTGTAGGACTGTCAAGCATTGGACTGCGGTATGTAGATGATGCTAATGCCAACATGTTTCTAATGCTCGACCCGCAGATTGGCGTTTTTGTCTGATTTTAAAAGTGTCTTCCATTATTTGATTTTTATCACCTGCATACAATTGCATCATCGCCTCCTTGGACGGTACGAACAATCTTCTCCCTGGATGGAATACACCTCAACAGGGAAGAAGAGTATGCCGCCTGATGTCCGCTCCATGATTCTCCTCGTCTCTTGGCTCTCCCTTGTCTCCGACTCTGATTCGCGGATGCGCTATACATAGTTTTTACTCAATGTCTTTTGTCTTTGATACTTCTCGAACTTCGAAGGGAAGGATGAGCAGTTCTGATATCGATGGGCCTTCAACCGTTTTCTTCCACATTCATTCGGTTCTTCCATTCTCACGTCAACGCTCCAGGCTTGGCAGTATTCTATCTCGGGAACAGGACACCTTTGGTAGAGCCTGTGACATGACCAAACAACGAATATTGGTTCGTGATACCTTTCTGTCTCCTCACGGGGGCTCAAAGAGAGATTCGACAATGATGATGTAGAGGAAACAAATCGTTGTGCCCAGCTGTGCTCCTGGGCAACTGATATTTGGATCAATCACACATTGGACTGTTAGGTGCGTATGATGTCCTCTGGAATGGAGATGAGTAGCAAGACTGCGGTGCGCTTGTTGGAGTGATGTGAGCGCCAGAAATGCCTTGCGGTATACAACTTCCTATTTCGATGTACGTGCATGCCGACACGGACTGTATCTTTCTATAGAACAATCACCGGCTGTTTCTACGTCGGAATTTCAAATCATTCTATGCTTTCGCCGATCATATGTGTAGCAGTGAGTTTCATCCTAATGCATCAATCATCTTGGTTTAATTTATCAACATAGATTGTGCCTTTGACGAAATAATGTACCGCCAAGTGTTCCTTCTCTGAAGGGTGGAGCACGAACCAGAAGGAATGTATTATTGCCACCTGTTGTCCATTATTGCACTGAAATCAAACCAATAGCTCTGAGTAGTGAATAGGTGGAGGAGAAGATGGCATATCATTGCGGGAAACGCAGTCTTACATGTTTTCTTCTCTGCTGAAAATTTTCACCAAGAACACGCAGATCACCCTCTTCCTGAACCGCAGTACAACCCTGACCAGCTCACTGGGAGATATTTACTTCTTCGCGGTCTTGCAACTGAGACTGAATTTTATCGATGCCTATCCTCAAGTCTTGACAGGTGATGATGAGAAAGATCTACAGAAGCTCATGGGTCTGCAACTGTATGTACCTTCGGGTGATGATCAACAAGTATATTTAAATCCCATCTACGTGTCCTACTACTTTAACAGCAGCTTCTTTCTTTCTTTCTTTCGTTCTCTATTCCCCTCTTTTCATATGGAATCAGCTCCTGTACCAATCCCGCTACTCGGTGCCACATTTGGGATACTTCTCATCGGGGCCATCCTTTCTGCCATGTAAGCTTCAAACCCATCTGTCCCAACTGATGCCAGACCATGATGCGCAGTCTATTCGGGATATTAAATCTCCAGTCCATCTGGTATTTCAAGCAATACCCAAATGACTGGTGGATCTGTCGACTCGTTGTGCGTGTTGCATATACTTTTATTCTCCCAGTTGAGCTTGAGGTGTTTAATGAATAGGTGGCAGTCATTTGGTGAGCAGTTCCGACTCCTGAGTTGACCTAGATCACTTATGTTTATGTACAGGGTCCTGGATACCCTAGATGTCGTGGTTAGCACTCACGCGTTATATTTCCTTCTCGTCGAGACTCGGATTGGGGCAAGTTCCTAGCTTTGGATCAACTTGATGTCATTTGGTACATTTCAATATTCGCCGTATCGTTTCCCTAACTTAATCTGGAATGACAGGAGCTGCAAGGTTTGTATCGTGACTTTCTAGTTGTGGCTATGGCAGTTAATGTCTCGTTGACCTGGGCAGTTGCATATTCTTCTTGGAGTGCGTATCCCCAATCTTAAACTCGTAGACAAAACTAGATTGATATGCTGTTTAGACCTTGGTCAAAATAGTGGTCCAAGCGTGTGTTACTACCTAAGATTTGGCTGCTTGATCAAAACTCATCTTTGGGCAGTATATATGCTGTACGACTGTGGAAAGGTTGCTCATTGGCTCTTTGCATTGACTCTTTGCTAACACCTGCTGATGGCCAGTCCGACAACTCTTTCACCTCAGTCAAGTTGTACCCTGGTTTCTTGTAAGCTCGTCCTGCTGATTATCGCATATTCTTTTCAACCGTATTTCCCTCGTAGGCCTTCATCATGGCTTGTAATGTCGGTATGTGAACCTCGAGTGCTTTCCAATTGCTGAATATATGCCTCTGTGATTGACTCTTCACTTCCATAGGCACCGGAACATGTAAGTTTGTACTGCTCTTGTTGATCATTGCGATTCATGTCCCTCTTCTCATCAGATCTAGTTTACGGAGTGTAAGATTGAGTCATTAAACTACCTATCATCGATAATCCAAGCACTTCCAACAGCTACGGTGTTTCCAACTTCTCCGATATTTCTACTATCAAAGTAAGCATCATCGCGCCTCTTTGATCATGTATCTCATCTGAAAGTAGAGTGAAATCATCGCAGTGTTCTCGACAATCACAGGAGTTACTTTCATTATATCCATTGCTATGTGTTATTATCTGAACAGAAGCCGGGCCAGTTCTACGTTTCCCAGGTCCGTAATTTAACACGTTTTATACCTGGGTCACAACGTTGACATCATGTAAACTCAGTACTATTGCGATGTTGGTTGCACTGATGCGGCTGATCCTGATATCTGGGTTGGTTACGAGGTGAGAGTCGACCTATGTACCTTTTCAACCGGTTTACCGTGGTGCGCAGCATGTGCTCTACAGCCACTCTTATAACAGTATGCCAATCGTTATATGTTATCCGATCTCAAGTTCATGATTGACACAGTTTCTCATGTGGCCAAATGCACTCGTATTCGTTGCGATCGATCTCATGCAACCCAGACGTCAGTCCTTCATCACAGATCCGCAGATTCTGACACATTTGCTTATTTACAGTGTTTATCAACTCTTTGTTAGCGATGTGCGTACCAAAAACCATCATCCGTGAACTCTGTGGTGACTTACTCGAGTATCTAGGCTCAATGCACGAAAGGAGCTCCGGAACATTCAGTCTTCCGAGATCCTCGAACCGAAAGGTGAATCTCAGCTGAGATTTACATCTGAATGCGAGTGCAGTAGAGGAACGGAGATGGTATGCGGATCGCACACTCACTCAACGACAACTGACAAACGGACTACTAGCCCATCGTTATATCCATGAGGGTCGAGTCGGAATCGGTTTGAATCGTAAAATTTGAGTCCTAGCGCCTTAGTTTTGCAATAAATTATCAGTGACCTGAAAGCTGTTATACGCAACAACAATGTTCTACAATGAGCCGATGTATCGGAGTAGGATGATATTGAAAACTTGCTCCTTTCTTCGCCATCCACTTGCTGCAGTCCCAAACCCGAGCCAAGCTGGTTCTTGAGAAGCCTTGGATTCCATACGGATGATTTTCCCCCCTTAGTATCTCGCTCCAAGCCTGCGGTTATCTGACTAGCCCACAAAACTGTTTGCAGAGTCTTTATGAGTGCTCCACATCTCTTGGCTATCTGACCCATAGCATCAACATTGCTTTCGACAAGAAAGTGGATGTGAACTAAACGAGGTGCTTTTTCAGGGTTCAATATCGCGATGAACTAATAAAAATAAAAATCTGTATAATTGGGTTCACTAATAGGAACCTACCTAGTCGCCGCTGCCCGACAGGAATCTGTCCTCTAACGAACGGAATTCGGCCATGGGAGGAAGCGCCACACATCTGTACTTCCAAAGAGTAGATGGAGCGAAAATTACAGTAGAAACGGTGGATCTCAGGAAGGGGTAAGGAGAACGCAATGTTTATCTCTCGAAAGATAAAGGACGGGCAATTGAAAGAAGAATGTGATTACCAACAAGACAGATATTCAGTTGAGCGTGACGTTTTCTCCGTGAATATTGGAAAATATTGTGTATAGCAGCCTGGTGGGGAGGTCGACCAAGTTCACCTTCGAGCGCCCTGATTAGTATTCCATCAAGTCCGTTGCCTCGTCGCAAAAGCCAGTGACAACCTTACCTGTTTCACTCAGGGAGATGTTGAAGGGAAACGGAAATATTAGCTTCAAGGAAATTCTAACCCGTCTATTGGGGAGACGTGGTCAATGGGCATAGCCACGAACAAGTTCGAATTGTCGAGCAACAATCAGGCAAAGGATCTCGGCTTGATTAATTGTACCGATTCTATTCCCCAAGTGTCTATTTGCCTCGGCATAGAGGCCAGGCAATAGACTTCGGTCATGATAACTTTCTTTTTAGACCGTCAATATACGATTGAGTACGTTCATTGCACGAGTCTCACTGAGATCAAGGCAAATCCCTACATGCTTTCCTTGTCCTCTGGGTCGTATACCGGTCCACCATTAGGCACCGTTCTTCGCGTCTTCGGCTGCTGGGGTAACCGCTTCAATATGGGCAATGTGTACTACTTGTGTATCGACTCCTCCTTTGCGCGGTCGCCATATCGGGTCGTTCTGCTCTGGTGTACGTCGCATGAAGGAGTTAACATCATACCTGTTCCTTATTGGGACCTTGTGCCGGTACCAACACCAACACCTGAAGAATCTCAGTAAAGTTACAAAATAAATATCAATGAGACGCACTTGGGCTTCGAACGGGTGTCATCGTTGTATGATCCAAAGGTCTCGACTCTCCCTGCGAGGAATTCGAATATGTGCTGTTGAACAGTATGACATTAGTAAAGGCCGGACGAGTCAGTAAATAGCCAGCAGACTCCTACCCCGTGCAATATTGCTATGGTGTCCAACAGCGCAGTCATATTCAGAGCTGTGCTAGGTCCAGGGAGTCCAGAGGCGGAAGTGGTAGTGAGCAGTTGCTCGAGGTTCAACATAAAGGAAAACATTGAATAGAAATGCCGCGAGCCCAGTGTCCGTGGAGCAAACGACCTGGCAACACCGAAGAGGACCGCTCTTTGCTTGGAAGCCCATGAATATAGACCCCATCTTTTCATGTCAGGTTAGCGCTCACACATTAGCGCTCTCTTCAGACAGCCAAGTCAAACGCACGTACCCTTGCACTATCCTCCCCGTGCGGATATTTTGCTCAGTCTGATGCTAGACTGCCATAGACAAGTTGACTATACAAGAAACGAACGCATCATCTGCCGTTCCACACAGAGACGCTGTGAAAAGCAACCAAAAAGCGCGATGTGGACGAACGGCTCAGCAAGAAAGGGATGTCCTCTCTTCCAGTCTAAAGCCAATGCCCTCTCTGAATGACAACATCGGAACGTGGGTTGTCGGGGGCGAGCAGGAGGGTGGTGCGAAGAATCACGAGTGAATTTGAGGTAGAAGCGAGGATCCATGGCGTATGGAGGATCCACAACCCAGACCTGCCACTCATGAATCCACCAACAGCGCCTCTCCCCCAGAATCGGTGCATCACCTCGGGTCCGACGTCTTCCACGCACTTGTGTGACTGGCAGCTTTTCCCTCTCCTCCGTGAATTTGGTGTTGGGGGTTTGGAGAGGATCATTGAATCACGCTGTTGATTATGACGATAGGGTGCAAGAGGCTGGTTGGTGAGCTCAAATGAGAGTGTATACATGCATGAATTTTGCCCTGAGAGAGAGAATGGCATGGGTGAAGGTAAATCGCCTAATCGGGTTTTTTCATTTCGTTGTACCGGGTCGTATACAGCACCTACAGGGAAGATCACTCCGTGACCTGTGCAGCACCAGTCCACCTTTATATCTCATAACTCTCCTCGTGCACCAGAAGCTGATATCAGAAAAAAAGTCAGAGTAAGCTCACTGGAGAGACGAAGGGTACCGGTACTGACCTAACGTCCTGCTAGCCCGAAACCAGCATCCTACCCCAGAGTCCGAGTCTACAACGACCATCAGCAGTGTAACGCCAGCCATCCTTCAGCATCAGCAGTTAAATGAGTTGGGCTAGCGCTCATTCGTTAGTACACCCTTCAAACCTCCAAGTCAAACGCACGCACCTTCAGAATCCTACTCCGTTATCACGGCGCGCTCCCGGTCTGACGTTGGCAAAAACAGAGCGACACCTCTGCTACGAACGGGAGCCATACAAGAACGAACGTATCGTCTCCCGTTTGAGTGACTGGCACAGAGACACTGTAAAGAGCAACGTCGTTCCCAGGAAAATTGCACGAACCCAGTTTGGCGCCGAAGGAAGGACACGAACGGCGCTCGCCTAGCGCAAGAAAGGGATATTGGAACTGAGCTCCTGTTCCTTCTCCTCCAGTCTCAACGACTCTCGAAGCCAAAGTCCCCTCTCAGAGCATGTTCGTCATCATGCTGGTATGACGCGATGCAGAGGCTCCATGCCCGGTCCAAATTTATCCAGCCCTCTTTTCTCTTCCAGGCCACCCACCCTCGACATCTAGCTCGCGTGTTCATCAACTGCCTCTCCTCCAAAACTAACGCTTGTCGTTCTCTGGCATGCTGGCAGGTGCGTGGCTGACTGTTCCTTCAGGATCCCTCCTCTCGGTACAGTTCATCCATCCGAGTCTTGTCAACGTTGGTGCTAAAATCGCGGTGGTGTCACAGGCTGGTTGATGAATGTAACGCGGTACATGAGTGAGGCAGAACTGAAAGAGACGCGACTGCCATTTTGGGAACTCACCTCGTTCCTCCGCACGATCGACGTCACAAGGGCGGCGGGTCCGCTCCAGGTCCGAGTCGTTGGCGCGGTGGTCTCATCCACACCGCCCTCCGCTTACCCTCACGAAAAAGGACTCGTCGGGCTCGTACGCTCCATACGCTCTCCGGTCTTCCTCGCATTGTCAAGCTCACCCACTCGTATCTGGCTGGTGCGCTATCAGAAGTGTGTATATCTGACTTGGCTCGAGAATGAATCTAATATCAATAGCTCCTTTGCGCACTAACCCGATATTTATTTGCTCAAGGGGGTGACCAATATGCAGTAGTCCATTCTCTTGGCAGGAGGAACAGCAGGCTGCAAAAAGAGGACTTTGCAGGTATGCACATCTAACTTGAAGCCCAGGTACTGAAACACTATGGAATGATATATAGCGCTTTTTCTCTGGGTTCCATTGAGCTTATCCTTCTTCTGGTCTCGTATTCTTTGCTTTTATATGCTCGAAGGGAAGAAATGCATATGAGTAGGATCACCACGACTTCTTCCTGTAACCTTGTCATGCACCTGCCGAATTGCCTTCCTGGGGACACGTCACTCCAGCCATCTCGTATGGAAAGGCGACAATTGGCGAGTGAACACCCCCAGACACCGAGAATATACACGTGCCAGCTCGAGATTTTTCATGTAGAGAAGCGAGGACGTTAGCGACACCTGCTCTTTGCGGATACATGCACTTTGTGGTACAATCCCTAAAAGTAAGCGCATCTAACTGAGTTCCAAGAAAAGACTAACAAAATGTATAGCGTTCACCTATGAGTCGTCTTTTCAAACAGCCCCAGATACCGTCAAATCCTGACCACCCGAATTTCGCTTTTCAGCTTCCAAGTCGGGAGAGGAAATAATTCCCCGAAATTGAGTGGCTCTTAGAATGGCTGCCTTTCTCGCAGTTCTGCCTGTATATTTCCGTGGGTCGATGTCCCTGCCTTTCATTGCTACCAGGTCGATGGCTATCTTGGGAATAAGTCACTCCTAACGAGGAGGGAAGATTGGTTCAGGACTTTTCGCCAGCTCAAGTGGAAGATGTTGAGAAAATTGGCTATTCTGTACTAGCTATACATCAAACTGTCAGGTGGACTTGTAATGAAGAAGAGTACCCCATGCTCGTTGAAGGAGCGGTATGTGTTCTGTTATCTGGAACGGTCATCTATCGTCATTCTCGCAGGTTTGTAATACCCGATCCTCTTCTTTACTAGATCATTCTGTGACATTGCGCAATGTCTGTACAGATCCAACGCGCATCTCCCTCAGCACCTTATCCCGGATCCTCAGTTGCAAGTCACTATCAAGCATTGGACTGTGGTATGTAGGCGATGCTAATTGCTGACATATTTCTAATAACGCTCGGCCCGCAGATTGGCATCTTTGTCTAATTTAAAAACACTTCCCGAGTCCGGTGCGAGCAATCTTCTCCTTGATGATCCACTTGGATGGAATACACCTCAACGGGGAGGAAGAGTACACCACCCGATGCCTGATCCATGGTTCTCCTCGTCTCCTGGCTCTCTCTTGTTTCCGACTCTAGTTGGCGCGCGCGCCAGACATTTTTTACTCAATGTCCCTGGGCCCTCATACGTGTTTTGTCTTTGTCTTTGATACTCATTAAAGGGAAGGATGAACGGCTCCAAGATTGATCGCCCTTGGCCGTTCTCCGATTCCATGTTCATTCCGGTTTTTTCCATTCTCCCGTCAAAGCTCCTTGACACCTCTGGCGAAACCCGCCATATGGTCAAGCAGCGAATATTTTTTGTGGTACTCATTACAGTGGCTCAAAGAGATGGCGCAGAGGAAATCGATCGCACATCGAACCGTTATGCGTGCATGATACCCACCTAGGACGGAGAAGAGTTCGGCATGCTCGTTGCTCGTTGGCGTGAAGTGAAGTGAGCGCCAGAAATGACTTCAGGTATGCAACTTCCCGTTTCAATGTGCATACATGCTCACACTGGTTGTCTATAAACAAGCACTGGCTGTTTCTGCGCTAGGATCTCAAATGTGCGACCGAGAAGAGGGGGGAGGCTAGAGGTCAGTGTGTTATCACATGCCCTCATCTATCAAATATGTAGCTAAGTTTCATCTTAGTACATTAATCACCTTAGTTTAATTTATCAGCATAGAACTGTGCCTTGGATGAAATAATGTTCCAAGTGTTCCTTCTCTAAAAGATGACTTTCATCGACGCTCGAGAACAATTGAAGGGCAGAGTGCGAACCAGAAGTAACGTGTCGCTATTACCCATTGGCCCATCGTTGTACTGAAATCAAACCAATAGCTCTCAGTAGTGAATAGGTGGAGCAGAAGATAGCATTTCATTGCGGGAAGATGCACTTCCGCCTATCGTCTTCTCTGCTGGAAATTTTCACCAGGAACACGCAGCTCACAAACTGATCTTCCCGAACCTCAATACAACCATGACCAGCTCACTGGGAGATATCTACTTCTTCATTGTCCCGCAACCGAGCCTGAACCTTACCGAGACCTATCCTCGAGTCTTGACAAGTGATGATGAGAAAGATCTACAAAAGCTCATGGGTCCGCAACATCTGTTCTGTATTGTACCTTAGGGCAATGATCAACAGGTATATTTAAATCTCATCTCCGCGCCCTACTACTTCAACACCAGCCTCTTTCTTTCTTTCTTTCTTTCTCTATTCCCCTCTTTCCATATGGACCTGAATCCTGTACCAATCCCGCTACTTGGTGCCACGTTCGGGGTAATTCTCGTCGGAGCCATCCTTTCTGCCATGTAAGCTTCGATCCTGTCTGTCCTCATCCAACTGACGGCGGACCGCGGATGTGCAGTCTATTTGGGATATTAAATCTCCAGTCTATCTGGTACTTCAAGCAGTACCCAAATGACTGGTGGTTTTATCGAGCCGCTGTGCGTGATTGATATGTTTGTGCTCTCAAATCAAGTAAAAGGAATTTATTGAGCAGGTTGCGGTCATTTGGTGAGCTGCCCCAAGTTCTAATCGATTTACAACATCCCCTTGATAACAAAGTACAGGGTCCTAGATACACTGGATGTCGCAGTTAGCACCCATGCCTTGTACTTCCTTCTCGTAGAGACTCGGATAGTGGGCAAGTTCCTAGCTTTGGATCAACTTGATATAATTTGGTACATTTCAATATTCGCCGTATCGTTTCCCTGACTTTATCTGGCATGACAGGAGCTGCAAGGTTTGTATCATGATTTTCTGGTTGTGGCTATAGTGGTTAACGTCTCGTTGGCCCGGGCAGTTGCATGTTCTTCTTGAAGTGCGTATCTCACCATCTTAAACTCGTAGACAAAATTAGATTGATATGCTGTTTAGACTTTTATCAAAGTAGCGGTCCAAGCGTGTGTTACTCCACTCTCCTAAGCTTTAGCTGCGTCATGAAAACTCATCTTTGGGCAGTATATATGCTGTACGACTGTGGAAAGGTCGCTTATTGGCTCTTCGCTTTGGCTCTTCACTAACACCTGCTGATGGCCAGTCCGACAACATTTTCATCTGGGTCGAATCATACCCTGGTTTCTTGTAAGCTCGTCCTACTGATTATTGCGTATTCTTTTCAACCGTATTTCCCTTGTAGGCCCTCATCACGGCTTGTAATGTCGGTATGTGAACATTGAATGCTTTCTAGTTGGTGGCAGTTGTTGAGTTTCTGCTTTTATGATTTACCCTTCACTTCCATAGGCGCTGGAATGTGTAAGTTTGTATTGTCCTTGTTGACCATCACGCTTCACATCCCTCTTCTCATTAGATCTAGTTTACGGAGCGTAAGATTTTGTGATTACACTGCATTATCATCGATAATCCATGACACTTCTAACAGCTACAGTATATCCACCTTCTCCGACATTCCTACTATCAAAGTGAGTATGCATCCGATTCCTCTTCGATCTTGTATCTCACTTGAAAATAGAATGAAATCATCGCGGTGTTCTCGACAACCACAGCAGTTGATTTCATCATATCCATCACGACGTGTCATTATCTGAACCGAAGCAGGGCTGCTTCAATGTTCCCCAAGTTCGTAATCCAGCTTCTTCTTTCAGGCTATGGCATTGATATTGTGTAAATTCAGCACCATCGCGATGCTGGTTGCGCTGATGCGGCTGATTCTGATATCTGGGCTGGTTATGAGGTGAATATCACTCTTGGTACCTTTGCAACTGGCTCACAACGGTACACAGTATATGCTCTACAGTCATTCTTATAACGGTATGCGAATCACTAGGTGCTATCTAATCTCCAGTTCACGGCCGACAGTTTCTCATTTGGCCAAATACGCTCATATTCGTTGGGATCGATCTCCTGCAGCCCAGATGTCAGTCCTTCATCGCAGATCCACGGATTCTGACTCATTTGCTTATTTACAGTGTATATCAACTCTTTGTTAGCGATGTGTGTACCAAACGCCGTCATCCATGAACTCTGGGGACTTACTCGAGTGTACAGGCTCAATGCACGAAAGGAGCTCCGAAGCATTCAGAGATCCGAGTTCC
The DNA here is from genome assembly GCF_030435595.1 of Desarmillaria tabescens. Classification (NCBI taxonomy): domain Eukaryota; kingdom Fungi; phylum Basidiomycota; class Agaricomycetes; order Agaricales; family Physalacriaceae; genus Desarmillaria; species Desarmillaria tabescens. Next base: position 4,464 of record NW_026848793.1, on the reverse strand, counting down.
TGGAACTGAAAGGTGAATCTTAGCTGAGGTTTACATCTGAATGCGAGTGCAGCAGGGGAACGGAGATGGTACGTGGACTGCACACTCCCTCAAAGACAATTAACAACAGGACTGCTAGCCCATCGTTATATCCATGAGAATCGAGTCGGAATCGGTTTAATCGTTAAGTCAGTCCCAGCGCCTCAGCTTTGCAATAGATAATTTGGAACCTGCCAGCAAGGACAATAGTCTACAATACGACGTATCGTAGTGAGACAGTATAAAAAGCTTGTACCCCTCCTCATCCACTTGTTGCAGTCCCAAACTCGTGTCAAGCTGGTTATTCACAAGCCCTGGATTCCGTACGGATGATTTCCCTCAGTATCTCGCTCCAAGGACCAATAGTAGCGAGAACAGGTTCCCGCGGTGCCTTCGTTGACGAGACCCACGAACCAGTTTGATGCAAACAAAACCTCGGTCTTTGATCTATACCAGGCATCTGAGATTCCAGCATCACGTCTCTCTCGACTGCACAACTAGCCATCATAACCTTTAATAGGTCATCAGTTAGCATGCCCGTACGGATGAAAACTGGGTTCGACTCCCAATCAGAGCACTGCTCGGACATATTGTTTTTGCTGTTTAAATAGAAGATATAAGACACCTCTTCTTCCTCTGAGACAAATCACTTTTGTCAACACACATGGCCATACATCTTGGCGCATTTCTGGCTTCGTGGAATCTACACTCCTCCCGCAGGATCGACCATCTAGCCTCCCGCACGCGTTGAGAGAGACAACCCAACAGAAAGCAAAAATATCGACATACGTATATATTTATGATTCTCCGGTAGGAAACCGAACCCTCTCATACCTGCATCACATGCCCATGTGCAATCCAGATATAGTGCCTCGTAAGAAAAGACTTCTACTTTGATAACGTCTGTTAGTCAGGATTCCATTGAGCACTCTCAGAGCCAGCCGTCTCTAAACCTATGATGCGTGAATGCGTGGAGTTTCAAAGGACCAGGACCCTGAGAGAAAGAGAGGGACATAGGTGAAGAAGAATAATCGCCTTCGGACTAAGTTTCTTTCTTCCACTATGTTTTACGGACTATCATAACCCGAGTTTCCTCATGCTGATACCAGATAACAATCAGAATAAGCTCATCAGAGTGATAACATAAATACTCACCCACACGGAATCAGCAATACAGAAGAAGCCTCATGCTACCCCCAGAGTCCAAGTCCACTGTACCGAATGCACACCGCACGCGACGGTGATATCAGTCATCAGTAAAGCGAGTCAAACTGGCGCACACGTTAATGCTCTCTTCAGACTGCCTTAGTCAAATGCACGTACCTTTACCCTAGCTGATTCACTCGCAACTCGTGTCTCAACTTGGAGTACCTGTTATACAGGTTCGTTCCGGGTTCGGCTCCCGATGAAAGACAATAGAGGATGAAGTCTTGCTTGTGTTTTGCCTCTTACTCCAGCAAAAGCATGAGGATCACCTAGTGTGTTTTTCGTCCGTTCGTTTAAATGAACAAGGCGAGAAACTTACCACCGACCTGTCTTATGTTCCCAGCCTTCCAACATCACTTGTTGATGCTAGGTTCGACCCCCAGTCAGAGAATAAGACAGTACGATGTGCTGAGTCCTAACCTTTTCATTGCGGATGAGTCATGCAACCACTCGTAAAATGATATCAATGCGGAGAACTCAGAAATGGGCCACCACGTAAATTGGATTTTAGTAGGACGCCTTTCTGGTAGTAAATCACTGCAGCCCGAGTCGGCGTAAGCCTCTGCTATTACCCTATCCCCCTTCTGTGTGATGAGAACGTAGAGGTGCGCGCGCGGGAACCCTTCCTGATTCCTGATAGCGAAAAAAAGGATCAGAATAGGTTCATCAAGTAGAGACAACGAATACTGACCTAAGTATGTCTCCACGCGACTATTTCCCATCACATTATTCGACGAGGGACTTTGAGGGAAGGAGCTAGCGTTTGTTCATTAACCCGCCAGGTCGGATGCACTGTACCCAGACAGATACCTTACATTATGATCCCCTCATTCTCTTCAACGAGGCCGGTCGCGCATTCTTCCAGCCTTGAAGGCGAAGTACAGAGATAATGCTATTTCCAATGAAAACTGCGCGTTGAAGTCGGCGGGATCTTGAACACTGAACAGCAGCTGGCCTAGAACACACGAAGATGGGAATAATACGCTCCTCTTCATCACAAGGACGGGGAACACGTGTTATCGACTCCGAGAGCGAATTCAAAAGCCCAGGGTCCCACCGTCAAGGTATACACCACTCTCCATGTGTGACCTACCTAGGACTGAACGTCTTAAGTGCCTCCTCGTTCTTGAAATTGGACTCACGAGACTGCGATCCTGTGCAGATGGTAAACGAGCACAAGGCTATCATTCGCAGTGGTAGGGTGTGGTGCGAAATGACCCTTCATCAAGCTTCGAGAAAAGGATGTTGCGATGGTACACATAAGAAAAGACTTTGTTGATTATCTAGTCGTGCAGGGAAATAGTACGCTTTGCACCTGTATATGCCTATGACGCGATAGCTAACATATATATTAACAGTGGAGAGGCGTAGCATCGATCTTCTTATGGACTATCATAACTCTCCTCGTGCTGATACCAGACAAAAGTCAGAATGAGCTCACCAGAGAGATGGATGATACTGACCCAAAGTCCCGCGCGCCAGCCTGCTCCTCCAAGCTCAAGTCCATACCGACCCTCATCTCGATTTGGGCACGCCATACTCGGTGGTGCACATAGCCATTGGCAGTAAAACGAGTCGGGCTAGCGTTCACATCAGAGTTCTCTTCAGGCTGCCAAGTCAAACGCACGTACCCTTGCACCGGAGGGGCTATCCTCCCCATGCGGACACCCTGCTCTGTTGTCGACCAGTCTGACGCTCGGACAGTCGACTATACAAGAAACGAACGCATCATCTCTCATTCCTTATGAGAGCGGCCGACTGGCACAGAGATTCTGTAAAAAGCAGCGTCGTCCCCAGATAAGTTGCGCCAACGACAAAACAGCGCGATGTAGATGGACGGTTCGCCTAACGCCAGAAAGGGATGTCAAAGCCGAGCTCCTGCTCCTTCTCCTCCAGTCTAAAGCCCATGCCCTCTCTGAATGATGGTCCCCCGTTCGTGTACACGGTGTCAGTCTATAGGGAACGAGGGCGAACAGGAGGGTCGTGCGAAGAATGTTTGTCCAGATAGGAAGAACCACTCGTGAATTACCATGGCGCATGGAGATTCCACGACCCCTACCCCACACACCGTCTCTCCACAAGACCTGCCACTCATGAATTCACCAACAGCGGCTCTCTCCCAGAATTGGTGCATCGTCTTAAGTCGGACGTCTTCCATGCACTGGTGTGACTGGAAGCTTTCCCCTCTCCTCTTGATTAGCAGCTGTTGATGTCGATGTTAGGCGTCTGGAGAGGATCATTGAACTATGCTGCTGATCATGGGTCGGCAATGCAGGACTGACGATAAGATGCAGGAGGCTAGTCGGTGGAACACGGTAGGCTGGAATGAGAGTGTATGCGTGACGTTTATCAGCGGTGTATATAGTCGACGCCAGTCATAGTCATCCTTCGTATCATCTCGCATTGGCAGTAAAATGAGTCGGGTTAGCGCTCACTCATTAGTACTCTCGACAGAGCGCCGAGTCAAAGACACGTACCTTGAGCTGTCCTCCCCGGGCTGACATTACTTTGTTATCACCCAGCAGGTCTGGCGCTAGTGAAAACAGAGTGTTGCCTCTCGGTCGCTATACAACATATCTCCCGTTCCTCGTGAGAACGGGCGACTGGCACAGAGCAACATCGTCCTCAGGAAAATTGCACGACCCCAACTTGGCGCCGAAGGAGAGAGACACGAACAGCGCGACATGGACGAACGGCTCGCCCTCTCCTTTCAGACTTTCAGAGCATGTTCGTCATCGATATGCTGGTACGTAACGCGATGCACAGAGGCTCCACGCCCGGTCCAAATTTATCCAGCCCTCTTCTCTCTTCCAGGCCACCTACCCTCAAGCATACTCGCCGTCTAGCTCGCGCGTTCATCAACTGCCTCTCCTCCAGAAGTCGTTCTCTGGCATGGCGCGGCTGACTGTTCCTTCCTCTCAGTACAGATCATCCCTCTTTGTTATCCGAGTCTTGTCAACGTTGGTGCCAAAATCGTGGTGGTGTCACAGGTTGGTTGATGAACGTAACGCGGCGCATGAGTGAGGCAGAAGTGAAAAGAGGTGCGACTCTACCATTTTGGGAACCCACCTCGTTCCTCCGCCTTGACGTCATTGCGCACCCTTTTCTGTAACGCCAGATGACCGAAGCCAAGTGTCGCTACACAAAGTGAACTTGCGGAGAGAAGCTTAGCGTCACGCGAGAGAACTAGAACAACTCTCGTTAAGTCCAAACCGTCCTACTAGTGTACAAAGCGTCGTA
>NW_026848792.1:0-17225 GCF_030435595.1 Desarmillaria tabescens | reverse complement strand
CACACCTACCCCACAACCTTTTGCTCAAATGGCATCACTCAGGCCGACGGCCATTCCTACTCGCAAGTGGGGAATTTTATGTCACTCAGTACCAGAACGATAATTCCAGCATTAACGTCCAGAACTCGAGCGCAGTGTTTTGCAGGATATCCGACTGCGAGCTACAGTGCGGTGCATAGTGCGAAGCCTGGGCACAAGAATGTCTGTAAACACAGCAGTGTATGTACATCTTGGATATTGTCTTGTTTTCTTATGCTTAGGGTACTTGCTTTGTCGCATTTATCGCTTTCCTTTGTTCTGAGATCATATGTTTTTATTATTTAACAAAAACAAGTCCTGAATAAACGGGTTCAACACTATCAAGTCCTAAAATATTCTTGCTACGAGTCAACAACCGCTTTGTGTTCCTTGTAGACCCTCGAATAACTGATTAAAACCTGATGGAAGTTTCATAAGAGCGAGGATAATAAGATAGAACCCTTTCTTACCTAGTAGATAGAATGACGTCGCATTGCCAATAAATGAGCAATACCATCCACCAGGCGAGCGGGTCAACGATCTCGTACCAGAAGCCAATAGTATAACATCGCTGGCATCTCGCTTCACTCTCGTCGTCATCTATTCATTCCGCCTTCTCCACAGCTAAGCCTTTCAGATACAGGGCACTTTCCCACCTCTCTAATGATATTCGTAGCTCGCCTCGATCATGATACTGCGCGTGGATCGGAAGATGAGAATCCACAGGATATTATGCAGATATATATGAACGCGAAAGCAGGAAAAGACCGTTTGTACGATGCGTCGTCAAAACGATGATTGACCGGCGTTGAAGGTAGGGATCCAAACATCACGGCGACCATGGGATCGAAGACACCCGGATAAATTATTTTAAGTATGAGTTCGTGAGTCTTATCGACGGATAACTCTGGTGATTGAGGGAAGGGGGACCTTGGAATTGAAGGCAAACTTGGTACAAGCATCATTTTTCGCGATAAGTGAGATGAAGGTAGCGGGCTCTGCCGCTTGCCGGCGCTATTACGTTATTAAATTCAAGGAGCCTTTTAAAGACTTGCCATGTCCTTTGTCTTCCAGCGCACTCTATCTCGATTCGATCCTTTCACCCCCAAGACTTGGACTTCGAAAACTCTTGAGCTCTTCGTAGTCATTGATCCGTTCTTTTCTTCCAATCTAACTGTGAATGTTGGTCCTCCGCGATCTATTCGGCCTTTATAACGCGTCGCCCTGTCAGTTTTTGCTGGGGTCCGGTCCGGCCTGAGAGCACCGATCGATCGTGTTATCCGACAACTGGGTACATTCCCGGGTTTGTAGGGTCAATGACGATCTGCAATCTGGACTAGGCGAAGGAAAGCTATGATGGCAGGGCAGCCATGGGCGGATAGTAGAAGAAGACGCGTACGTCGGTAGGCCTTTGGTAGATCTATCACCAAGATTTCTCGTGGCATGCGATTATTTCTAATTAGTATCCCGGCAAGTGGTGCGTGCTCGAAGTTGAAGAACAGCGTGTTTAGGCGCTATACGAGTAGTTGAGTTGACTGATAATTAATTGAAATAATGCTGAACTTGCCGTGGACACTCTTCCTCATTTAGTTGTGTTTTGAGTAAGGGAGCCAGATCCCATGAAGCGTACCATCCTACATAATCAACCACCCTTGAGGAATAACACCATAGACACACAAACAGAATGCCTCCTCACTGACAGTCAAAACGCGAGCGGAATCGCACAGCCAAAATGACTCCCTGTCCGGATTGCCAATGGTATCTTCAGGGGAGAAGTAGCGACAATCCAAGAAAGTTTCGAGAGACGAAGACTACATCAAGAATGTGCCAAGGAGGCGAATTTGCGATGCTATAGCAGCTCCAGGGAGGGCTGGTGAGGTTGGAAATCCGGGTATGACACGTTGGCAGAAATACGGGTCGAGGTAAACACAATCGTTGTACTTGTCTTGCTCTGCTCCAATACTTGAATGCGCATGCCCAACAGTGAAGATGCTAGTGATACCGTGCATTCACGAGATACGCTGAGAATCTGGTGCTGTTGCTGTGCCAATGACGTCGGTGTACCATTTATTGATATCAGAGCGAAAGAAAAGAGGTGAAAATCTGACCAATGCGGTGCAGTGTGCAAAGAAACTTTATTCCAGAGGAGCTCTATCGACTGAAAGTGACAGTGATCTGATAGTATCTTCCAAAAACTTCACGGTAAGTTTGGGGTTAAGCACTGAGCACGTAGTCCTAGTTGTAAAGCAGAGATAGAGATGGCTGACAAAGTTTTGAAGATGAGCATATTATATAGAGGTTAGAATTTTTTAATAACGGACCTTTCTACGAGGCGACGGCGAGCATGATACGTCCCTCTCATATCGATATCCTTGCTCTGCTCGTTCCACCCATTCCCATAAAAAGCATCCTTCCAGATTCGCTGCGTACTGTCCGATCCTCGTTGTTGTCCGGTTTGTTGATTATGAAACCTATCGCGTAGATGGATTGAAGGCTGATTTACAAAGAAGAGGTTCGATGGCCATAGTGATTCTTGAGAGGAGTAACAATAAGGTCGCTGATTTGATGAAGTTTGAAGCTTAGCTTGAAGACCAGAGAGCACAAGCTAATAGGTATCGGTGGCGAGCTTGCAAAAAAATTCGTCAAGGAGGGGTTGGGCAAGTGCGAAAGCAGGTGAGATCCGACCTCCGATGGCTCTGATTGGCAGAAGCCCAAAATGGAAGGCGCTTCTCCTGCACTCAGAGCTCGTCTTCAACTTGAACAGCCTCAGTGCCTCCAATCAGTGTGTTGAGAACACTTCTTATCTCCGTTCATGCTGCTTCCCTGGACCTGAGCTGGTATCCGTGTGGGCACGCGTATGACGACAGTATTCTTGTTCACCACTGGCACTGTCTTGTGACTCACTGTACAGCTCATGTTCAAGATGTATGCCTCCATGCGTGATATGGAAAAACCGATGTGATTCTGCATAGATCCCTCAGGCTCAAATTCGCATATGCAGCCCGCTCGTTGACACGACCGCTATCGTGGTGAATCCATACCGAGGATTTGCGGCTCTCCCAGGGATTTTGCGGGCGGCTTCCGACCAGCTCTCTCCGATGCCGTTGCGTTCAGCTCTTCCGACATCGTAAATCTCATTGTACGGTGTCCCCTCTGCCCAGCTCTCTCTCTTTCTACAGCATCTATCTGCCGTGGCTTTAACTAAACACGGCTCAAGAAAACCTAACGCTCCCAGTCACGACCAGTGCCTAAACGGCTTTTTCGATGGTGACGCAGCGGATGGACATTTCTATAACCGATCGAATGTGATGACGGCGCGACTACGGACGCTAAGGTGGCTTCAGTATATATCTCCCACTTTTTGCCCTCCAATTTCACTTATGTTCTCCTCCTCCCTTTTATCACTGTTTCCTTCTCGAGACTCTATCACTCAACCCGCTACTCACGTTGTACGGGCTTTCAGTCGGTTCTATACTCCACTGCTTTCGATCTGTTCGCTGATATTCCACAATTTCTCCGTATGCATTTCCCCGTGCCGCTGACCGATGATCACCAGCGCTGTATCATTCCGATTATCTGTGCAATCCGATCACGTTTCGGAATACCAAAATTCCTCCCTGACCCATGTACCTGAATTGCAACTGTATCGTTTTTCAATTGCTTTGGATTTACCACGTATTCTCGAAAAGAATAATGTCAGGAACAAGAGTTCTCATTAAGTTTTACTCGACATGATGGATCGTCTAGTGTTATAGGTCGTTTTTCAGCGTACAAAAAAATCAACAAAAATCCGTTTGATGAAGTAACCGTGAAAATAATGAGAGAACGCTGATCCTAATCGCAGGCAATCAAAAAACCCAGAATGCCCGACAGCTTATCCTAACATTTTGATCATATCAGCAAAAGCGTTAGGGGAAAGACCGACTGAAAGTCCATTGTCACATACCTTCAGCTTCCGCCATGTTGCAACGTTAACATTTATCGTGGAACTCGAAGGTGGTTGCCCTCCAGAAGCAGTATCCTGCTTTTTTCGGCCGTCACCTACTCAACCATCTTTAACTCCGCGGTGTTACTCCTCCTTCGCACCCGTCAACTCAGCATGGCTCCATCTTCCAGGCAGCATCGGTAACGGGACTCAAAAAACCTCGTCGATGTCGATAAAATATTTTGCATTATAGGGATAGTATCTTGATGGTTTGAACTTTGGAGTCGTGGGTGACGACTACGGGTACCGCACATAGCACAGAAAGATGGCGGCGAAGGAAAACCGGTATGAACACATCCGTCGTCGGAGAACTGCGTGGGCTGAACCAAGAGCCGAATATGGACGACGGGGTGACACCAATCGATAGGGATAGCCAAGTAGACATGCAGACAGTTTCTTGCCTTCAACTCTCGCGTTGGCTTTACCAGTGCCATCCTCCGCACTCAGCGAGAAATTGATCAAGTCATACCACCCTGCGTGACCACAGGTAATAGGCCTCTGGGCGATTTTGCTGGCGTCGGTGTCATGCACAGCGTCGATTATCCCCGATGTACGAAACTGTCGTGGTGATAGGGGTGATTGGACGACAACGGTGGGTACAATGGAACCGATCACGTGCGTACACAGTGCCGTATGAGAACAGTGCCGCCGTGTTCCTCTCTATCGAGGTAGCGTCGGCGAAGGTAAACTTATGAAATAAGAATGACATCGAGATTGAGGATGGATAGCCATCGACAATCCCCGTACATAAGTGAACGTCAAGGTTAAGAAAACCTGGCTGGTATGCAGAATGATGAACGCCGTGCCCTGCACCCGCGTCTTAGCGGGGTATAGATGAGTGTGGCGAATAGGGTAGGGATCAGCCTGAGGAACGTAGTTGCAGTGTCATGAGAAGATTACAGGGAAGAGGCGATACAGACGCCAAGGACAGACGACGGTAGAGTAACACTTGATTGGGCAGACGAAAGGGCGATGCTGGGATCGCACGACCGGTATGATGTATGAGTTTGCGGGGGGCAAAGACCAACAAAAGGCGAACGAGAAATGGGCACATCAACCAGTGCGGAGGAGACGCGTGCCTCGTAAAAGCAAACCTGGATGACAGAAAAAAAAACAGAAAGTGATGGGACAATAGGCGCTGGCGACGATGGCGGCGAAAAGCTAGTGAGACTAGGAAAGGGATGGCAACATTCTCCCCGTAACGAGTGAGGGGAGAAAGAATCGGAAGGACAGTATCTGTCCCCTCCGTAGCCGATGATGAGGGTGTCTTGAGGGCAGACAACATCGCTGATATTATGAGCCAATAATGCTGGGGATCTGTTCTTCGACTTTCGTGGAAGTCGAGCGGTAGCAGGTTTTCCCCTCGACGTCCGACGAGTGCGGGAGAAGGAAGTTAAGCAGAAGGCGGAGGTGGCGAGGATAAAGGTGAACCAGTGACCTGGGAGGTTGCGCACGCCGTGGGGCATGAAAGGCGAATTCCGGTGAGGAGGGAGAAATATCTTCTAGGTGTACCAAGCGTCGATGAGGGACGGCACGGGCATTTGGTAGGAAGGCTGATAGAAAAAGGTGAGGTACGTCGTTGTCAACAGCTGACGTGAACTTACAGAGAGGGCAGACCAAGAGTCGAAGCCTTTGAGTTGAAACCAATCCCGGAAATGGGCGACGGGACGAAAGAGCGAGGAGTGGATGGGGTCTGAAATCGTCCGACGGGTAGGAAGACAATGGGTAGAAGACGATACCATATGTTCCAACGGTACGACGTTGGAGATGGTGCCGGTATCATGGTACAGACCAGTGGGTGCATATCAGGGAGCGATGATGAGGTCCATGTAGGCAGTACAGGCAGTAATGCCTCCGTCACGTCACGCTATCATGATAACTAGACATCGTCGTAGGCGCACAAAAGTGTACGCTGGGTTCCGGCATGCACGACCGGAATAATTGGCTAGCCAGCGGACTAAGCAACAATGACGGACTAGACAGAGGGCAATCATGCCCAGAGCGGCAGTGAGCGTAGGTCGCGCGGCGAGATGCCGTTCTCTGCTCCTCCACGTTCCCTCTACCAGCATGCTCCTCCATCGCTCACCGTCATATAGTCTCATCATAGTTGGGTGTTGCCGTCAGAGCCCTTGCTTCCAGCGTGTCGGGAAAAGGGCCATGATGACAGACGGCAGCAGAGCCATGTTTGGCGGCTGGTCGTAAGGAGTGAATGTGGAGTAGGTCTCACAGATGGGTCCAGCGTTGTCGACGCGCACCAGGGAGTGACGGTGAGGTCGAGGACAGGTCGAGGACGGCGTCTAGGTAGGTGACCCCATCTGACAGAGAAAGTCAAGGTGATCAGGGAATTGGCTGGGAGGGCTGGGGAAGGGGGGCAAAAAGACGTTCCTATGGAATACAAGACTGGTACGCTCCGGTTATAAGCAATAGCCGGTATTTGCAATGCTAACACCTGCCATGTATAGCAATATGACCCCGGAAACTTATCTGTAGCCAAGTATAGCATAACATTGAATATCATCTACATAATATTTCTTTTTCCTTTCCGCTGGGTAATCAAAATTCCCAGTTTTGTGCTTATGGCAAACTCGGCATTCCATGATTTGAAATGAGCCTGTGGGTTGTACATAAATACATTGTTATGCTTTTCGTGGTTCTGAAATGCGCACTGTACAGGTCATAGATTATGGATAGTAAGTAACCTATGTTAATTTTGCATCCATAACCTTCCAAGAAAACAAAGACCCATATGCTTCTGAAAATGAAATGTTTCAATCAAGTTTCCACCATATGTCTTCATCGTTGGCGAGTCGTTTCTTTATAAAGGACATCAATCAGTGCAATTCAGCTTGAGCCTTGGGTTTATGGGACTAAAGCGCAGCTGATCGATGGTTTTGAGGGGATCAGTATTCGGACAATTTTTTCTTTGATCTCTTTGCCCAGGAACTGATAGCAGCATGATCAAGTACCTGAAGCTATGGTTGAAAGTTCTTAGAGCTTTTCAGGCGAGCTGCGATTATGGATGATGCCGTGTTGATGACATCACATGAGACAATATGTCAACCAGTAGAGTGCAATGTCTTTGACTTCGATAGATTGTGCAATATGTGCATCAAAATCCATGGTCGTTATGTATACTAGGTCCAAAACGAAATTCCCCTTGTTCACTGCTAACTGGCATAAATAGGTCGAAACAGGTGACTTGCTGATTTATTTGAAGACACTCAATTTCTGAAGACACTCCATATTTAGATAAGAGATTCTCCATACCACATGGTCCTTTGTAGAGTAGCTGTGCTCATATGTGTTCAATTACTATAGTTTTGGAAATTAGGTTCAATCGGAACTAGGGGAATATAATTCTTTACAGATAAATCTCTAGCCATAGTAAAGAACAGGATGGCAGCCAGAGCAAGTACTACCAATTGGAAGATCAACAGCATCGCACCTCAAAACGTGTTGACTTTAGGCAAATTGTTTTCACATGGGAAATTCAGACTCAGTTCAGACTCTGATGAAGTAACTGCTCACATCAAAGATCATTATCATTCATCAATCACTTTTGACTCCTATTGGCTATGTGTACCCAAAGATATAAGCCCTTGAGTAAATTGGCACATTCTGCAATTTGTTTCATTCTCACAGGATTTCTCAGGGCCAAAAACTGTCCCTTTATTCCGATTCTCTCCAGAAGATGAGGAGGATCAAGATAACGTAGCTGAAGACTGTTCACAAGATTCAAGCCCAGATGAACCAGATTTCCTTGTTCCACCGAAGCCATCTGCCATTTCAAGACCATTCCATACTGGAATCGAAAGAAGGGACAAGCGCAAAACCCAGGCAGGTTCAATTTTGACTGTCTTCGGTCATCTATTTTACCAGTTGCAGGATGAATCAAGTTCATCAAAAGAAATCATGTATTCGTTGCTGAACTTTCAGTCTTTACAATCACCTAAAAACTTGCTTGCCTCAGCAAATTTGGAAACAGCATCTGACGGTGAGCTGCAAGCAAAGGATCCTGATGAGTTGTTCGTCCTTCTCCAATGTTACGAATCTTTGCCCATGCCTTGCAGAATACTAGTGTACCTGTGGACTATGACAGGTGGTGTGAATATTAGCAACAGTGATCTGAGTCGGTTATCACCTGGAGAATTTTTGAACGACAATCTCATAGAGCTCGGATTATGGTGTGTGACTTGTAAACCACCTGTTTCAATTTTTACAAATATCTTTAGGCTGACGTATGAACTTCTGCAAACTGGCAAGCCCTCTGTTGCAAAAGAAATTACTATTTTTAGTCCTTTTTGGTTCCCAAAGTTCCAGAAGTGAGCTCTTATCAACGTCACTGGGAGCTGTGCTTATATATTCTCATAGGAATTACCAAGACGTCCACCGTTGGACTGCAAAGTTCGACATATTCAAGAAGAAATACTTGATTATACCAATGCATGAAGAGTAATTTTCCTCCCTAGCTGCTTCAACTGTGACTTGACAACATATATAGTCTTCATTGGTACCTCGCCATTATTTGCCATCCTGAATATGCGCTGCTAACGAATCAAGAACACCTTGGAAACGGTGAAAATCAAAACTTGTCCAAAAGCAATGACCACAGGTAAGTCAGACTAGAACTGTGTGGTTCATTGTAATCACATCGATCCAGAACGATTATTTTTACCCTCGATTCCCTTGGTTATTCACATTGGAGCGAAGCCAGCCAATTAGGGAAATTCCTCGCCCTTGAAGCCCTCGACAAGAAGGGGTTGCAAAATATAATGGAGGCGATTGGTCAAACTGTCACTGTAGGTCCCAGAACACATGCCAATCACTGGCTTAACACAAAAGCAGGTACCCAAACAACCAAACTTTTCTGACTGTGGATTATACATGATGCACTTTGCCGCAAAATTCATGTCGGATCCTGACAAATTTTACAAAGTCATGGTAATCATTCTTACCTGTCATCCTCAACTCATTCACATAAGACATTATCAGTCAACTTCAACCCTTCTGACTGGCGTTGATCTGAAGACTTTTTGGGATGATGAAGAGGTTCCTGGCTTGCGAGCATCTTTTCGGAATGAGATCATTGATCTCTCCAACGAATGGTTCATTATGATGGCAACGCAACCTCCAGTAGCAGCAGATTCATGTGAAAGTGACGTCGAGATAGTGGAGCAGACTGGATTAGCTGTTGGTCTTAAAAGGAAGCCTAATGAAGTGGACGACCCGGAGGAATCACACTGTGAGCAGAAGAGAAAATGTACATAGACAAAGGTGTCTATCATATGGATATCAGGTACCTATCTCCCATCGTCTCCAGTACCTAAGAAAGAGCATAGAATTTTCTTCGGTTTTCTACAATATTTTGTCACATCTGTTTGCCTGCGAGAAAGGACAGAATGTTATAAAGGATACTACAATCTATGAAATGGTATCATAGAATCAATTTAATGTGAATCTGGTAACACAAGCTAGCTGTGTTTACCACCTACTCCATCAGTCATTTCCTACACTCTGACTGGCATTCTTCAACTTCCTTTCTCAACTCTCCTCAACTCGATTTTTTTGTGAATGCTTAGCTACATACACGTTCACGATGTCTTACAAGGTTCTTTATTTTTCTTTCTTCCCTTACAATATACCTATGGTAGAGAACAACTTACCACATGTGATTGCGTATAGCAACCAACACAGCAGATGTTTGACTGAGCCCCAGATAATCATCCCTTGCCACAGGCAACTATCATTGATTAACAGTACCTTTGAGAGAAAATTGAGCGACCATCACTAACCACAACACTGTATTCTACACATGTTACGACACCTACTCCTAGCAACAAACGATGCAAGACCATGGCAAGATGCTCCTCCCCTGTGGAATGTAGCTCGAGCCAACATCTTGAGGTGCCTCAGGCATGTGAGGGGGAGGATTCATGTTTCGCAGACAGTCTCCTCCCACCTCCACACTGGAGGGCAGTCCTCACACACTTTCATCCATAAGCCTGTACTAACGTACAACCTCTGCAAGTGCTACATAGATGCCACACATGGCTATGTGATCCCCGATCTACAACACCCTGCAAAAACCCCCCTCACACAACTCGACCACTATCCAAGGTGACTACCTTCGGGCCTCCCAAGGCCACAAACCCATCTCTCCCAAGTACAGCCCACCTAGATATCACTCTCTCCTGCCCCCTCCTCTTTTCACAACGCGCTAGTAGAAATTAGTTAGTAAAGCGTACCACCCTCAGTAGATACCACTTGAGACAGACCACAACGTAGGATATAGAAACCAGATGTATACATACGCCCTAAAAGGCGTGAATACTATAAATGGGATTTCATGAGAAAATAGAGCACAAGATCGCATCCGCCCATTCAGAGGTATGCCCAGACACATTTCAAAGTGACCTTGAATGTTATATCTCACACCGTTTTATATCTGTCTTCAAAGACTGGAAGGCTGGATTGTGAGTCTTAGTCAGCAATGTCATCGAGCTGGATGATGGTCTTAGTCAGCAATGCCATCGAGCTGGATGATGGTCTTAGTCAGCAATGCCATCAAGCCATCATATGACCATGCGAGTTGAGTGCCATCCTGTGACATCCCAGAATAGAATTCAAAAGATGAACTGGCTCGTGGCCTTTGTCCCCTTCCATGACCACCTATAATGTAGTCTTGTATGCCTGAGCAAAAGAAAATATAACATCATTCACTACATATGCTGTAAGAATTCTCGGATGGACATCTCTATAACGGGTGCCTCGCCCGAAATTTCAGCATCTTCTTCATCAGCTTCGACATCTTCTGCATCGGCATCATCAAGTTCGTCGTCACTGTTCAAGTCTGGAATATCAGGTATTGTAGCTTGATCTGATTGAAGTTTATCAGATTGCTTAGTGTCCGATTTGAAAGATTCTGACCTTGCCCAACCACCTGTTTTGGACCTCCTTGATTCTTGTTGGTTTCTTCTGCTTTGTATGCTCTCGTAGAAGCAACGTGCCATTCATCAAGAACAACAATATGGCGTTCGTGAAATTTATCCAGCAATGCAAGGTATACATTCCAGATGCACTCTCGGGTTACTTCTGGATGGCCGAGTTCCTCCATAAATACTTCAGCCCACTGCCTAAACGAGTTAGGGACAAGCTGCAGCATGGGGTGATCAGGTGGGGCATAAATTTGCCTTGCAGCTTGTATAGATTCTGGGATGAAAGCAACCTATGAAGAAACGTTGAATTTGGAAAAATGATAGGTGCTTGTAGGTACCTTGAAATCCTGGGCCCCAAATCGCTCAGGAGCTTGTTCAATGAGTAAAGGGACTCCGTTCGGTCTTGCCACCTTGCGATTTCATCTTTTCTTTGTCGTGTTGTTTTTGATCACATACAAATCGAGTTCTCGTTGGAACCAAGGGATAAAAAGGAAATGGAATATCAATCTATGAAATCAGCTGAGTCCAGTTCGATTTGAAGCTGTTAAAGAGAAGAGATGTACGCTTCCAGAGGCACCTTCGGGTCATACCAGCCTTGCTCAACACCAAACTGAAAGATTCCTTCATAGCCGAAGCTAAAGTGAGCGTGGAACACACTCCATACGATTTCTGAAGGAATGTTTTTCTTCTCTGCCATCCATCGGTGCTGCAAGGTATTGTCCAAGTCCTTGTTGGCCCATTGGCGCAAGAAGCTATGCGCCCTAGCCAGGTTACTGTTCTCGTTGCCCATATCACTTTGTGTAAGAACAGGACCGTCTGGACAAGAGTAAGATAGTGACGCCTTGCAGAAAGGTTTAAAGACTTATGCCCGGTGTGTTCCACTACATCCAGGTAGTATGAACAGATTAAGATGGGATTTGAATTGTTCCACCAGACTCGCATTCACTTCAGGATGCCAGTGAAAGGGTCTATGCCACTGTGAAGGCAGAGGCCAAAGCAATATTTCCACTTGTCATGTTGGTCGACACACCAGAGGTCATTGACACCAGCACAATAAAAAACTTTTCTGACGAGTCCCTTTCGAATTCTTCAGGACGCATGCAAGGGTTCCTTCAAATACACCCATTCCTTGATTACGTCTCTTCCCTTTCATTAAGAATTGTACCATTAGAAGAATTTAAAGACTCACCTTGAAACTCGCACATTGTGGTCGATTCTTAGATGCTTCTTCATTTCGAAATAACCCGCCTTAGGGAATTGCTCCTGCATTTTGTCCAAATGTTCTGAGACAGTCTCAACAGTATGCTTTTGCTGCCGTGTACTGAGGAATCCTAGCCTTTTTCTCATCCTTTTGAAGCTGGAAAGGCTGGAAAGAAACCATTAACGGATCCTCCGGGCAAGAACTTCAACATAACCCAAGGTATACTTCGACATATCGAAAACTTTCTGGAGTTCTTCACACAGAACGGTATCGGTTACGTTGCCCTCCATCAGCCAAAGCTCTTTCAGTCTCAGCAAAATTATTTTATCTGGTACTTCACCACAGTCAATGGAATGAAAAGAAAATTTACGACGACTCACCAAGTAGAAGGTGTTGATTGGGCATGACGAGAAACAGGTATAAACGTGGATACCCGAAAATCGCTTGTTGTCCTGGCCTAGATCAGACATAAATCTGGAAAAATCAAGGAATATCTCTTATTCGTGTTTGTCTCCGTGATGTGAAATGGAAGCATGCATAGACACTGACAGTTGTCTCATCATTAGGGTCCTGTTATTCCGACACAATGAATGGCCCTGCATCATTGGACAAGATTTTCTGGGATACCCGGTGACACTCATTACAATTTCGGATGGAAAATATCGGCGTCTTTTTATATGAAGTGGAAATGTTCGCCGGGCCAAGAATATCTTTCACTAAAAGATGAAATTATTTCATTCTGGCTGAAAAACTGGTTGAATTTGGGCCCAGCAATGTAGTCTTTACCATAATTAATTAACCATTTTAAGACAGTATGACAATGCACAAAAACAGGTATATAAAGCACACTTTCATTGCGGAGACCGCAAAACTTTCATGAGTGAAAACACTTCCAGTTCTCAAGCAGAGACTTGCGTCCTCTTGTCTTGCTGTGTTGGCATGCTTCTGCTCTTCATGGGTAAAGCCTCTTCTGAGTATTTTCACGACGTTCAGTTGACGAAATTCAAGGCTTTTATCACTCTCACAGACTGCTCACAGCCATCACCTCGAAGTCTCTTTGTGCGTGCTTAGCAAACCCAGCCTTGCAATTTAGTAACGTCTTTCTTCCACATAGGTGTTCGACCCACAAAGAGACTGATTATGGAACCTGAGCAAAATGTCGCTCCGCAGTCCTGCCTGCCTTTACCATCTTTATAAAGTGTCCATCTGGGAACTTTGCGCTCGGTAAGTTTTACAAAGTCATTGATCGCGTCTTTGGTGAACTGTTTTTCCAGTCGTCAATGGAAGTTCATCCATCCAGGATATCTTAGAAATTCTAAGACAGAAAGTCTCCAGCAGACAGGATGTTTGCGGTATCTTTTCAAGTCCGTTCCATTTGTACATGCCCGGCAGATGGCTTCCTTTATCCGCCATGGAGACGCTGGATGCTCTGAACGTGAGCGACCTTTCGACTTTACATTTCCGATCACTGCTGCTAGGGGGTGCCAGTAAGTATTCGACAATATAATGTGCTGGCAGGTACTGACACGTTCCAGGCCCAGTTGATCCGGTCGATCTTACCTTCGCACTAGATGATAGTTCCTGATCATTGCGAATACCAGTGTTGCAAAAATCGCAAAGCGAACGGTGATCCATACAAGTTTCAGCCAGGGGAGGAAAAGTTTCAAATGAAGGCATGTTTGCGCAAGGATGGGCCTGCTACATTGAGGAACCTGGGGACTGAGACCCTGACCTTGACGACTTGTAAATCCTGCGCTGCGCTTGTGTCAAAGAAAAGTACACCCTTTTGTGCTTTCACCTCTTCCAAGCCAATATTCTTTTATAGAAGCTGCATCACAGCGCGCAAGACATCTATCGAAGAAAGATGGAGTGGTGTCATCCTGTAAGTCTTATCCACGTGCACAATGCGATAAATCTCATTGGTTTTGTTAGCCCGCCAGATGGCACCACCACCCGTTCCAATGATTCCAGGAATTCACCTGCTCGAAGTAGCCGACACTATTCTGAAAGTCATTGTGTCCATCCCAAACACCCTTTCGATTGATGAAAGTGTCAAGAAGGCCAAAGCAAAAGGTAGGAATGTTTACTGACCTTTTCTTGTTCGGTGAATGTACTCTCTGACAGGAGCTGCGCCGGAATCGAGGTTGCCAGTCGCAATATCATCGTTGCTGAACAAAAATGCCCTTAAAACCGGTTATTCGCCTGCTCATTATCTCTACAATTCCGAGAAGGACAAGTTTCGCAAGCTCGCAGTAGAAGGTCAAGGCGTACTTGCAAAGGTCTTTGTTCAGGTCAAAAGGGAAAACGGGACAAGGAAAGGCATCTCCTTCCACGTAAGCTGTAACTTTGTCATGGTTACACCATTTGACTTTTGGCAGAACGTACAACGTGGTGTCACCTTTCCTCCTCCGACTCCCCACGCTGAAGTCATGCAATGCGTGCTCGAAAGCCTGCTTGTTTTAGTACAAGCCCATCACAAAGTGAAGGGCTTCAAGTTCACTACTGACGATTTCTTTGTTGTGGACTCTGGGTGGATACCCGTTCTGGAAGGAGATTTAATGAAACCAACAGAGTTGTTTTATAAAGGTATAACCAAAGGGCTCTCAAAGAAGGGCACACCAGTCGGAGGCTTGAAATATTCTCAGGGAGCCCCTGAGAACTGGTATATGGTACTCAACCCTGCAGCGGCTGAAAGATATGACAAATGGGAGGCTGGTGATACTCCAAAGGTACGATTATCGTCATTATGTGTCAATTTACGTTGATTTCTTTCAAGTCATCCCCTGTCAAGAATGGAAAAGGGAAGAAGCGCGAAGAACCAGAACTTGATTCAGATGTACGTTAACTAGGATGCCCCTGTTCAGATATTCATTGATTTTAAACAGATGGATGACCTTTCGGATATCGATTATGTTTCAATTGTTTTCAGACCACCTGAGTCGACCATCTCAGTGAGAGGAGGACATTCTCTTTGTCGCACAACCTAACATCATTCTTTAGGCAAATAGCGAACGGTCATGTTCCTCAAAATGGGCGGTGGGTGACTTTCCAGTTAAGTCTTACCAGGCTAACTGAGTTCTGTAGCTTTCTCCAGCACCTCCTACGGACATTCCCAGCAGCAAGCAACTTTGTACTAGCATTGATGTATCAGACTGCACCAAATGGTTTGATGTGATTCCAGACATTATCGACACCGGTGGAACTTACCTTGAGAGCAGCTTCAATCCTGGTGAGTTCTACACCCAAAACAATCCACGTTAATCACCTACACATATTTTAGGTTTACCAGAATGGGCAGTTCAGATTTGTTTGATCCCTCAACTCATTTCTGGACTTCTCAGCAGCCCTCAATTCACCTTCACTTCGCAGTTACGGGGACACATTTATGTCGACTGAGCGGAGAGTGAAGAACAACGACTCGGATCCGGCTCTTTCAAAACGGCTCACTTTGGGCTGCTAAAGGTTGGAATGAACCTAGAGGGTGTTGATGTTCTGGCAGTGCTGCAGGGAAAAGTCTGTATCAAGCGGCCATACTTTGGCCTCACGACTAGGCAAGGGGTGCAGCGGATGACTGATGATGTCGAACGTATGGCCGTCTTACAGGAAGCGAATACTTTGGTCTGGGCGAATGCCATTCATGACATGAGCATTGCATTGGTCCATGCCAAAGTGTTGTCCTATGGGCCACCGCCTGGACCGATTCCGGACCTTTGCTTTGTTGAGGCAGCAGTCGTGCTGACTTCCCGTCCAGAATCGGTCAAGCTAAAGGATTGGCAGGGTTTTTGTGTCCTGGTGGAACGACTCCTAGATTCTGATGACTTCGTCAAGTATGTATCGAATGGTGCCCCTGAACCGGTCAAAGATGTTTCCAAAGATCATCTTGCCATCGCCACATTTTTATGCTTCCTGCAGCACCTCCAATACTCTCAGACATTGGGAAAGTGTTTTGTCTCGGATTATCAAGGTACTTCCAACATCTCCTTTTCAGTAATGGGTTATTGAATGTCATCTTCAGGTGCCGGAAAATGGCTGACAGACCCCCAAGTCATGGCGAAATCTGCATACGTATTGCAAAAATGATAAAACTCAAGCTAATCATTTTATAGTGTTCTGGGACAGCAACTCTTTGGTGAAGGAAACGTGGATGGTTCACTCGAGCAATTCCCTGCAAAGGCATCATTGTAACGAGTGGTGCACTTGGTTCTGCTTACAAGAGTTTTGAACATACGTAGTACTATTCTTGATAGAAGTTTGTTCGTAACTACTTTTATGAACCCCTGTTTCTGTCTGACTTGAAAGGATGGCCGAAGCACCTTAGTAACTTTGGGCAGGGCCTTTGATCCTGGTTTACTTATGTACTCGGATATTTGCCTTCCCAAACTTAAATTTTTTTTTGGCTAAATGTTCTCATGGGCCATCCAGCTCGATGGCCAATGGCCAGAAAAGGAAACAGAACCTAGCAAAGTCCAATTGTCTTGAAGACTGATTGTTCTGTTTCGAAATTGTCAATAGTTACCATGTTTGCTTTGAAATATCGCCTTTTCCATCGGACATGGTTTTATTGTGTTTTTGACACAACATTTATGTAAATACAAGAATGAACTGCGTCGCTGGTTCTTAAACAACTCATAAAATCCATCCTATGGTGCAGGTGTTCTCTGGAGACATTTTCCGTGTGAAGAGACATTGCGTTAAAACCATGCCAGCTTGAAATAATGTTTCAAGCGAACATGGTAACTAATGACGATTTTGAAACAGAACAATCGGCCTTCAAGACAATCGGACTTGGCTAGATTCCATTTCCTTTTCTAGCCATTGGCCATCGAGCTGGATGGCCTGTGAGAACATTTAGCCAAAAAAAACTATTTAGGTTTGGGAATGCTGTTGTCGATGATGAAGATCTGGAATGACCCTCAACATGCCTCGTGATGGGCGAAGACGTGGGGGTATATTACTCTACAGCTATGTGCATCTATACCACTGCTCGTTGTAATGCTATTCTACTGATCGGCTCTATGGACTGTGTAACACTAAGGTGAAATTCTACATAACTTTTCGTGGTCTCCTTTGATGTTTCGTGGTGTGA
>NW_026848791.1:0-17225 GCF_030435595.1 Desarmillaria tabescens | reverse complement strand
AAACACCACTGAGCCTAATCCAGGCTCAACGGGAGGTCCACAGCCGTAGAATCCCGACCCAAAGCCACCGCTTTCCTCCACAAGCACCTCGAAACCCAGATCCAGAACCCGCACCTCCCCAATCGGATCCTTCTATCAGCAGTGAATCGCCTCCCAGTTCACAGCAGTCGAACTCAGATCCCGCACCTCCGTCGTCGGGCGATACGTCTTCAAGTTCCCAGTCCGGGGGGAATACGTCTCAACAGGGATCCAATAACACACCCGCTTCTGGTACTGGCAATTCGAATAGCGGCCAACAAGACAGTGGCCAGCAGAACAGTGGCGGACAGAAGAACAGCGGTACTAGTCAGCAGAGCGGCGGCGAACAAGGTGGTAGTCAATCCGCATCCGTCAGCACCACCTCTAAAGCACCATCGAACGACGGGAATACGTCGTCCAGCAAAAAGTAATAACCAACAATCGTCATCCGCTACGAACCCAACCAGTACCTCAAATCTTTCCGTGTCATCAGGCAGTACCGCCCGGCATTCCAGAGGCTACTTCGACCACATCGAGCGCCGCTCAAGCTAACAGTAGCGGACAGTTCGGAAGTGTTACATACTACGATATGTCTAACGTTTTCCTCGACGTTGTACGTTAATCCAATGTAACCCATATGCCTATCGAACTAACACCTGTTGCAGTGGTGGGAGATGTTCAGCCAGGCTGCCATTAGCCGATTCTCGTCAACAAATGACTGTCCCGGATTCCCATGGTCAAACTCCGAGGCCTGTGATCCATTGACCGTCGTTGAGCATACGTGTTTCGTTCCTTCACTCCCTTTATCCAATCTTAATTCTCCAAAGGTTCATTATTGAAGACCTCGGACTTCACTGTATTCTTTTGGACAGCCCCGTCCGTCCCGCACCCAAAATTACGCTTCACGATTTAGAAAACTCGCTAGCAAGTGCAACGGCAGCCTCCTACTGGACAGGTTAGTCTTATTCCCTGCCTTATCACCTTTTATACTAACATATGTCCATGTGGCCTTATATGCCAAAGCTAGCAGACTGAAGAATGACGATCCGTATAACATAGAGAATGTTAACAACTACAAAGTGGAAGCCATGACAGACAACGCGACCATATCATATCCCTTCACTGTTACGCGTCTGAATGTAAGTCGTCCACTTTCCCACCGTTACCCTTATTTAACATTCTTCCCCAGATCAACCTCACTCCACTCCTCCTAGGTCTCGCTGCCTCTATCGGCCTTCTTCTCCTCGTATCTTAGCTAGTCGGAAAACCCATAGAGGGAGACTCTGGCATCGATACCATTGGCGTACTGCAGACCGCATGGCTAACGCGTACACGTCCAGACCTGCAGAGGATCGTTTCGGACGTCCATGAGCCTACTGTGGAGAATATGCGGGAGTCTGGAATGGTATACACGTCGATGCATTCGCATGGCAATGGCGAAACGTGCTCGTTGACGAGCGAGTGATAGTTTTGTGTCCTGTTGTTTCTTTTCTCTGGGTCTTACCAAAATATGGAATGGTGAGTATTGACTAAAGTTTCTATTGGCTACATGCCTGACGATTTTGGGTTCATCCAGTGCACAGGTCAATCATTGTAAATTATTTGTTTTATATCATTGGACCCAATACATAAGAGCGCAAAATCGTAGCCCAAGGCTAAGATATGAGAATAATAAGGGAAGCAGTCAAGAAGTCAGTCAAACCAGGGACAGCTCCGTAATAAAACGCAAATCTCATGTAAGAAATGAGTGCGTTATAATTAGCTCATTTGGATTGTGCTGAGGAAGGGGAACTTAGTGTAAGTGGTGCACGTGCCAACATTGCAATCAAAACCCAATTTCCCAAACTCTTTCGTCTTCCCACCATCATCGATGAATCGCTGGATGAATCTGTGTAGAATTCCCCGTCTCAATGAACGACGACTGGGTCCTGGTTCGTGGACAACAACTTGACGATCTTGGATGGTGAGAGAGCGATGGACATGACCTGGGAGGTAGATACGGTTTCGACACCGTAGGAGGAACTTGCTCATGGCTTATGTCGGAGAAGGGAAAAAAAATTCGCAGAGTGGGAAGGTCAATGAAGGGCGCTGGTTGCCAATCAGTGAGCGCCAGCCACCATCGCGAGGGCTATGTAACTGACTTGCAGCCATGGAAGAACGTCCAGCGTGACTTTTCAAATCTCAAAACTGCACAAGTAGAGCCGATACTAGCACTATTGTGTTTGTCAAGCAGATTCGTAGCTGCGATAAGAGTCTGGTATGTCTGCTCTCCTCGCACTGAAATTGTGTTGACGTTTCATTTCATCGACAGCCTTTACCATGGTTTTCCAATACTGGTTGCGTATCTTCATCGAGAGAGTCGCCAAGGAGCAAGGGTTCTTCCAGAATGTGTCGCCATCACGTTCGAGGATCGGTAATCTACATATTTGACACGGAATTCGATGGATACCGTTGCGCGACACCGTGATGTAGTGGCCGCATGCAAAATTACTCGTTCCGGCTGATCCGCGGGGTGGCCGTGCTAAAAGGCGGAAAGATCCAAGACTCTTTGCAACTTGAGACTCAAACGGCAAACACCATGGTAGAAATCGCGTCCATTACCGCCCTTATCCAAAAGTGTCGTACAGTCATCAAAGATCTCAAGGATGTACAAAAGGCACCTAACGAATGCAACGAGCTCAGGAGGGAGCTACGGCATATGGAGATTCATCTGTCTACCGTTTAAAATAATCACATCGCTGGTCGGCTGAAGGCGACCGTGGCTGATGATTTTACAGCAGTTGAACGATCCTTTCCAAGAGCTTACCGGGCTACGGGTTGGAATCGAGAAGGGTCTGAAGGCTACAACGTCGTGGTGGAAAAAGGCAGGGCCGAGGTCTCAGTGGACCATTTCGGAACAGAGTGCGAAGAAGGATTTGATGAAGATTGAAGATATCGGGTCGTTGATCATGCATGTTGTCGAACAGCACGAGTGTCTGTAAGTGGCTTCTATGCATAACTTGTCCGAGACTAAGTTTGGTACACAGCGCGTTATCTCTCAATATCCAGCAGAGGCTAAGTGATGTCGAGCGCAAAATTGATGCTATTCTCAATGGACAAAAGAGTATGCCTCGTTCCAAATTCGGCCGTTGGATTGTATACTCATGCATAGATACGAAAAAGCTAAGGAAGTAGCGGATTGGCTCACTCCTGTGGATCATAGTGCCATTCAACGGGAATAAGCTGGAACAACGTGTTGGCGACCCTGGTCGGTGGTTCCTTGAGTCGTCGATGTTTCAGAGTTGGGTGGATGGTTCCGGGAAGTCCCTAACTTTGTGGTGTCCTGGCGGTCGTGAGTCTGAGATCATTCCCGCGTGTTCTTTGCAGGAGCTCATGAATTCTCAAGCTGGCACCGGAAAGACAATCCTGGCTTCTATTGCTGTCAATCATTTGCGCCGACGATTCCCCAAAGAAACACTCCCGTTCTTTGCGCTTTTGGTGGACTGGCAAAACGCGGGTGCTAGGACTGCGCTCAGCATAATACGCAGCCTGTTGAAGCAGCTTTTAAATGCCGAAAATGGGCTGTCTTCCTCACTGGAGAATCGAATTCAATATCAAACGCTCGAGGAATTCACAGAGCTTCTTAGGACCCCATTTGAAACGATACCATCACGCGTATATTGTCTTCGATGCGTTGGATGAATTTTCCGGGTGATAGGAAGGAGTTGGTTTCTGTCTTGAAGTCGTCTATGGGGACAGTGTTCATCTCATGGTCACCTCAAGAAGCAATGCACGCATGGAACGGTTGTTTCAGGATGATGAAGAAACTGCGTATTCGAGCCGACGACGACGATATTCGGAAATTAATCACGAATAAGCTCAATCATGAGGAGTCTCTTTGTGTCTTCCTTACAGATCGCGATGATCTGCGCCAGAGCATACTGAATAGAGTCATGGAGGGGGCCAACGGCATGTAGGGTTTTCCCATTCTATTGCTCTTCTTCTAGTCACTAACCAGTTGTTCTATAGGTTTTTCCTGGCGGATATGTCACATGACTCTACTAGCTCAGACCAAAGATCGGGGGTGAACTTATTGAGGCGCTTAACAAGCTGCCGAAGACACTATTGAAGGCACATACGAGCATTTCCTGGAAAGGGTCGATTGTAAGCCCGAGAGAAAGAGGGACTTCGCCTATCGAATATTCAGCTGGATAGGCTTTTGCGGAACGACCTCTGACGATCTTGGAATTACAATACGCACTAGCCATGCGATCAGGAACCACGGAGCTCAACCTCGATAAAATCATTGATTTGACCTCATATCAAGCGCTTGCATTGGGCTTGTCATCGTTGATGGCCGAGGGTTGGTAAGATTCGCGCGTTGAGTAGTCCTCGGATCTCGATTTCTCTCTTTTCATTGAATGATTTACTAGACTCCACCACTCGAGAATACTTTATTTCTCAAAAGACAGACTCTTTCCCGGTGTCCAAGAACACATAACGCGTACCTGCCTAACCTACATGTCATTCGACATATTTCGCTCTCCCAATGTCCTTCCCGTATCAAAACCCGAAATCTCCGCAAAGTACCAATTCCTCAATTATGCGTTGAGTAACTGGCCAATTCACGCCAAGGAAGTGTGCACGGGACTCTGTGGAAGAGGAATATCCTTGCTTTTTTTTTGCCAACCCAAGCAGGAATCGCTCTGTCTTTTGGCCGAACGCCAGACTCGGAACCGGAAGTACCACGCACTCCTGCTTGGTTTGCTGCCAAATACGGTTTACTGAATGTTCTGGGAGGCTCTTGTGGAGCGAAGGGTTTGATTTGCAGCATGAAAACGTGTTGTGTTATCGCGGCCCATGCAGGGCAGCTCGACACAGTGAAATTGTTGTTGTCGCGCGATGATGTGAACGTGAATCAAGCCGACAAGATCACGTACCTGTATGATTACTGCTATTGACTCACAACATCGGCGCCAATCGACTCGGACTCGATGGCAGAAGAGCGTCGCCATCTCGTCCTACTTTCTGCACGCCTCTCATCGCCGCTGCCTCGAATGGGTCGAAGAAATTGCTCAGGGATACTAGAATCCAGGACAGAGTCGTTGGAACCTCTTGCTCCCGGTGGACCCACCGCACTATCAGCTAGCCGTATTTGGTAACCATGTTGGGGTGGTCAAGCTTCTGTATGTCCCAGCCTGACATCGACACCTCGATCCGGGTTCTGGACGAAACCCCGCTTATGCTTGCCGGAAGGTTGTGGAGACCCCTAACATTGTGAGGATGCTTTCTTAACGGCTGGGAGGCGATTTTGGGCGTTGACAATTCATCTAACGGTGTCTTGGATCGTGTGGCACTACATAGGTTGTATCTTCCCTGTCCTTGAGAAGAACGTTTATACTCGTGCTGACTCTGCCGTATTCAGACGGCGAGGTTGTAGTGTCAATGTAGATGTCACCGAATGGCTATAAATGACTTCAGTTTCGATTATGACTCGGCGCCTGTGTCTACCCGCACAATGTTGTTCTTTATCGGGTCGTGGTGGTCCCCATGGCCAGTTTGATATCTACAGTCACGTCAGCCGGTGCTTTTGCATTAGGAAAATGCCAGATGCTACATAGCCCCGTGCTAAGCCTACGTACCGGCGGTACACTCAGTACCCTCGGTACCACTCTGCGAAGTGTACGTAGGTCCGCGTACCATTAGGTACCGCATTCTTCGGTGCAGGTAAGTGCCTGGCTTGTCATTTTGCATCGTCAGCTTAACATATACCAGGTTTCGATACCTCTGAACAACTCGTGAATACTGTACGCATAATCAGGCGTGACCTCAAGATCCCTCCCGGCGCACCGCTGCCTGTCGGTGTTGGCTTCATCAGCTGGGTTTTGAAACTGACGGAGGGTACAGACGATCCGCGTCTTGTTCATGTCTTGGAGGAGCTTCCCTAAGCGATCTGGTTCGCTTTTGGTGATGATCTGGGTGATTATATTGCCCAGGTCAGAGCGAACGACGGGAAGAGGGACTTCAAGACACTCATCTATGTCATCGTGAACTCCGTGGAAGAGGCATCGAGAGCGACAAATGAATGGAAAGTTGACGCCCTAGTCGTTCAAGGCAAGTCGTCAATACTCGAGGCTGGCTGGTGCTAAACTCTGTGTTACAGGAATCGAAGCAGGAGGACATGGAGGAGCCAAAGCGCCACCGTTTTTCCAGTTGTTGCCTGCTGTGTTGGCAGCTGTTCCCGAAGATGGCCCGCTCGTCCTTGCTGCGGGTGGTGTTGCAACTGGTGCTCAGATTGCGTCACTCTTGACACTCGGGGCGTCCGGTGTCGTACTTGGAACGCGCTTTCTCTTCACACACGAGTCAGCCTACTCGTCTGCAAGAAAGGACGTCCTCGTCAAGGCAGGGTTGAATGCAATAGCGAGAGGTTTGATGTTTGATGAAGTCGGTCGCACTATGGGCTGGCCTGATGGTATCGATGGGCGGGCTATTGCGAATGGTATCTGGAGAGATCATGATGAGGGATTGGGCCTTGATGAGAGGCTACGGAGGTTTGATGAGAGTAGCGCGTGGGGAGAGTCGGAGCGGCTCGTCATCTGGGCCGGTGTGGGTGAGGGACTCACGGACAAGATACAGGGTGCAGGAGTGTTTTGCTTGACGGCATTTGAGGGCCACGCATTTGATAAAGTGTATCCTGCAAAGAGGACTTGAAGAGAATCTGCCTCGCTAAACTTACTTTTCATGGGCATCCGTGGAAGAGCTATGACTGGAGATTCAAGGATACATTCGGGCGATTCCCAGAAGTGGAAATTGACATTGAAGAGAATTCATAGAAAGGAGAGAAAAGAGGACGACCAAGTCGGAAGAGAAGCTGTCGGTCCATCGTCTTATTATGTCACTAACTTGGTGACGAAGACGGTCGCGAGAGGCCTCGCAATGAGCACAGTGATGCTCGCCAGTTACGGATTACCAAAGCGTCGAACACAGAAAAACCACTATTGGACAGTAGTATAATCCGAACATACGCTAGCGTGTAGGATATTAGTACATAGTACGAAACGGAATTTAAAAAAATAAAAATAAAAAACCTACTTTTCATTCAAACCCAGTTTGCGCATCAAGGTTCTCTCTGGATCCCGAATCTTTCGCAAAAACGATATACTTATGTCGCCGTTTTCCGATGGTACTTGTATAAGTCTGCTCCTGGACTTTGGTATCTACCGTATAAGGTCAATTGCGCGATGGACCACTTGTGCCCTTACTCATTCGTGAACGTATCGCGCGTCGTAAGTGCCACAAAGGAAAAGAAGCCACAACATTTTCAGAAAAACTTTTTTCGTTCTACATAAAAGAAACAGGCCTGGGCATGATCATCGCAAGAGGTTTGATGTTTGGTGCGAAGTCGGTTGCACTATGAGCTGGCCCGATGGTATCAATGAACGGGTAGATAGGTAGGTAGGTACCAACGATATCTGGGGAGGTCATGATGAGGAACTGGGAGGGTTGATGAGAGCAGGGGAGGGAGGTACCGTCATCTGGGCCGGGACCGCCGTGGTATCCTAAGAACTTATTCGAAAGCTGCCTAAGCACGGCAGTATGAGATCTAGGCATCAACGTAAAGTGACAAATATTTGTCTTACGAGGAATGCAAACTCGAGCTTGGTATGAAGACGATCATCGATTACAAGATTTTCGGGACTGGGAGAGTTGTTCTTGTTTGGTTCGCCGTGGTGGACCGGTACCTAAAGGCACCTAGGCTGGAACGTGCGAAATAGACTTTTCGACAGTTTTCAAAATGCTTGATACTCCACAGCTGGTCGTCATACACTTATCGTTAACACTCCTGATTCGTTCGATGGCTGGAATCACAACCCCGGGGTCTAGATTTATGGGAGTAAAGCACGACGTACGATACTGAATCGTTGAATGGCCACAGAGAGGGCGTGTTTCCAGAGTAAAGAAGTCAATGGATTTTGTTGAATTGTTGAACACCGAGTGGGCTCTGGTCCAGTTGTAGGAACTCGGCCGAGCATTTTACCGTCAGATTTTACGTGGCATGAAATAGGCTCAATTAGGAAGTCCAGGCTTTCCATGACGTCGAGTGCTGACCTTCGATTTTGTATAAGTACTCTGAGTAGTAGCCTGGGTTGCTCTCCTACCATCAACTTCACTACTGAGTACTGATGACTTCTACCATCGATCCAAAAACCATCGGCAGGCCTGTGCGTCCTCGCAGACATGTCAGGACCTTGACCGGTACGCTCCAGTCGCGGCGCGATAAT
The DNA here is from genome assembly GCF_030435595.1 of Desarmillaria tabescens. Taxonomy (NCBI): domain Eukaryota; kingdom Fungi; phylum Basidiomycota; class Agaricomycetes; order Agaricales; family Physalacriaceae; genus Desarmillaria; species Desarmillaria tabescens. The sequence goes on along the minus strand of NW_026848791.1, from coordinate 8,946 downwards.
CCAATTCGATGCTGATTATATGCTCAGGCTACTTCCCGGAGATAGACGAAACTGGAAAAGAGAAGTGGCCGAAAGGCGATGAGAAGATATGGAAGGCTGGTATGCGTGGTGTCGACACCGGTACGCTGTACTGTGAACCTTCGACTCAGTCGGTGTTCATTGGCTCTCGGGCAGATGTTGCTTCTATCACCAAGTCCTTCGTTAACCATGTTCAGACATCGCTAGCGCGCCAGGCACATAATTTGGGTTCGCTATTTTCCTTGCTGAGTATTCGAGAATCGTTGCATCAACTATGTTATCTTCAGATGACCTTGGTGCCTATCAGGCGGCGGCGCTTTCAGTCCGGGATAACCTGATTGTACGTCCATCTCTCTTGGCCCTTTCGCCGTTACAATAACCTCGGTTTCGATAGCTGAATTGGAACGAGACCCAACTCACTTATACGCGGAAAGCCCCCAAGAGGGCATACTACCTTTCTCTCGAATTCTTGATGGGTCGCACTCTCGATAATGCGGTATGATATTCTGTCCTCGCAAATGCCATGAGAATATACGATGTTCACGATCATACTTCTCACAGCTTCTGAATCTGGGTTTAAAAGATCAATACAGCGACGGAGTCAAGAAGCTGGGCTTCTCTATCGAAGATCTTTTGGATAAGGAACGTGACGCTGCCCTTGGGAACGGCGGATTGGGTCGTCTTGCTGCTTGTTATCTTGATTCGTCTGCTTCTCAGGTGCGTCACTAAAGCGTTACGGATCGACGTCCAATCATGTTCCTTCTAACATAGGAACTACCGGTTTGGGGCTATGGACTGAGGTACAAGTATGGAATCTTCCAACAGGTTTGCTTCTGCGATTCTACTCCTGTTTAACGCCCTATTCATTCAAACCTACAGCTTATCTCCCCTGAAGGAAACCAGTTGGAGGTCAGCTGTTTGTTCGAAAATATTTCGCCTTCCAATAACACTCTTCTAGGCTCCGGACCCATGGCTGGACAACCAGAATCCTTGGGAGGTGAGCCATCCCTTTATATCATGGCCGAATATACTCATGATGCAATGTGTATAGCTTCCTCGTCTGGATGTAGCCTACGAAGTCCGATTTTACGGGCAAGCGGAGCGTTTGAACGATGGCACTCCTCGTGCCTCATGGACAGGAGGTCAAGAAGTCCTCGCTGTTGCGTACGACGTCATGATTCCTGGATGTTATACCAAGACTACGAATAACTTGAGACTTTGGGAAAGCAAGCCCAAACGAGGATTCGATTTGAACTCCTTCAATGGTTGGCTGAACTAAGTTCCATGCTTGATATGTGCTAATCTCGGCTTCAAATTTAGCGGGTAACTATGAGGGTGCGGTTGAGTCGTCCAACAGTGCCGCCGCCATTACCTCTGTTTTGTATCCTAATGACCATACGTGAGCTACGTCTTCTTCATCCACCGGTTATCGTTCTGATTCATCTCTTCTTGATGGAAAGCACCTGTAAGTGCCTCTCCGCGTCCTGACAATAATTCCTGATGGCCACATTCAGTCGGAAAGGAGCTGCGCTTGAAGCAGCAATAGTGAGTAATGATTTGTGTCTGCATATTCGACGTCTCACGTCGATGTTGTTAGCTTTTGGACCGCTGCTAGTTTGGCTGATATATTAAGGCGATTCAAAAACCTCGGTAAACCGATCACGGACATCCCTGACTGTACGCAACTGCCAAGTTATGAACAGAGTGATGCTGATATGTTTTTCAGACATCGCAATCCAACTCAATGATGTATACCTTTCATCTTGCTGGATTGAAGGAAGCTAATTTTCCAATGATAGACGCACCCGACTCTTGCGATACCCGAACTCATGCGTATTCTGATTGACGACGAGGACTTGGATTGGGACAAGGCCTGGAATATCGTGAATAACACTGTTTTCTATACCAATCACACTGTATTACCCGTATGACTTTCCTCTTCCTTCTACCTAGCGTGTTTACTGATCAAAGGTTAGGAAGCACTAGAGAAATGGCCGGTTCCATTAATGGAGCATGTGTTACCAAGGTATGGATATTGATTATAGCGCTCTTCAGTCACTGAAATACGATATCGCTTGCAGGCACATGCAAATCATCTATGACATTGTAAGTCAATAGGTAACACCAATGTAAAGCACTCTTCTGATTATTTATGTTAGAACCTGTGGGACGGCTTCTTCCTCCGCTAGCAAGACCTAACGCGCTTCTTTAGATTCTTCTTGCAAGCTGTTGAGAGGAAATTCCCTGGCGACCGAGACAGACTGAGCCGAATGTCTCTGATTGAGGGTAAATAAACGCGTGTGTTCAAAATTGCCTCAATGCTGAAAGTCGACCCATGACAGAGGGGTTCCCTAAGCAAGTCCGAATGGCGCATCTGGCCTGCATCGGTAATGTCTATGTCAACTTGAACTTCTAACATATGCTTATCGTGAGCAGGAAGCAAGAAAGTCAACGGTGTCGCCGAGGTTAGTCGTCGCTTTGACCTCGATTTGTCGCTCGGCTTATACTTTCACCCCTACAGTTACATAGCGACCTTGTCAAAACCACTATCTTGAAGGATTTCGTTGAGTTCGAAGGCATCAGCAAGTTCGGCAACGTAACAAACGGAAGTACGTACCGATCATTGCATTTCGTCTGCCTCCGTTCCCTTGCTGACCTGGCTCTTGCAGTTACTCCGCGACGATGGCTTGATCAGGTAAGTACGTCTCCCATTTTAGCGATCACGAGCCCACATCTATGTGACAGTGTAACCCCGAGCTCAGTGACCTCATCTCCAAGACGTTAAAGGTTGAGAAGAGCGTATGGTTGAAGAATCTCGACAAGCTCGAGGGTCTTCTGCCTTTCGCTGAGGATGCTCGGTTCCGAAAGGAATGGGCTGCAGTGAAGCAGCGCAACAAAGAGCGGCTGGCGAATTATGTCCAGACGACCCTTGGGCTCACTATCAACACCCATGCTATGTTTGACGTCCAAATTAAGGTGAGAACCTTATTCTTGATAACTATCGATAACATGGAACCTGATTTACCGTTTTCAGCGTTTACATGAGTACAAGGTACGTACTGGCCTTTGATTATAGACTTCTGAGATGAAACAAGTTTATAGCGCCAAACTTTGAACATCCTTGGTGTCATCCACGTAAGTTATTTCATGTATGGTTTATCTAATGCTGACGTATTTCATTCCAGCGATACCTGACCTTGAAAGCCATGACTCCGGAAGCACGCAAGAAGGTCAATCATCGTGTCGTGTTCTTCGCTGGCAAGGCGGCCCCAGCTTGTAAGCACTTTCTTTATGCACATCTACGCTCTGAACTAAAGCTTACAAGATTACATTGCCAAACTTGTGCGTCTGCAATTCCCGTATCTACAGTCAGGCTAATGACGATATTTTGGACAGACCATTCGATTGATCGTTAACGTTGCTCGTATCATCAACGCTGACCCGGACACTAAGGAATATCTCACTGTTTATTTCATCCCAGATTACTCTGTGTCGGTCGCAGAGGTGCTAATCCCGGCTTCGGACATTAGTCAACATATCTCAACAGCTGGAACTGAGGCTTCGGGTACTTCCAACATGAAATTCTGCCTGAACGGAGGCCTACTTGTGGGTACCGTTGGTAAGTGCAATTCGATCGATGCGCGGGACGGAAATTAAACATCACACACAGATGGTGCTAACATTGAAATCGCTGAATCTGTACGTCCTTTTCAAGCAAACGATTCTTCGTGTTTGCTGATGTTGAGTACTATAGGTTGGCGAGAGCAACGTTTGTGAGTGTATTTACACGCTTTGAAATCGGGTGTTCAATTAACTTTCTGTAGTCTTCTTTGGTCACTTGACGCCGTAGGCACCTTCTATTTAGTTCGCTGGTCCGTCTGCTCATCGTCTTGAAGGGACGTCGAGGATCTACGATACCAACACATGTACCATCCCGTCCCGATTGAAGAGAAATGCCCAGCACTGGCCAATGTTCTCAACAAGATCACCGAAGGCATGTTTGGAGATGGAAGCGTTTACGAACCGTAATTTCTCCGTCTTTGATGATACGGATATACCCTGATCGTCAATTTGTTAGTCTCCTCAACACCATTAGACAAGTTGATTACTATCTAATAACCGACGACTTTGATTCATGTGAGCCTCGTTTCTGTTTTAAACGTCTTTTCTTTCTTGCTGAGATACGATAATTTAGACATTGCGGCGTTGGCAATGGTCGACGAGGCCTATCTCGACAAGACGGAATGGATCAAGAAATCGATCAGGACCGTGGCCAAGGTTAGTTTCGTTTTCTTTACCCATTTCCTGTGTTAACTATCTTGTTTCATAGATGGGAAAATTCAGCTCCGATCGGGCGATTCTCGAGTATGCTGAGAGCTATTGGAACTTGGAAGCCGTTTCTGTTGCCAAGTAAGTAGGTAGTATTGATTGCAAAGATTAGACGAAACGCCATAAAACGAATGGACGGTATACACGGTCGGAACGACGATAAAGAATGTAGTGTAGGAAAAATATTTATACAACAGGACTTTTAGCTTTATGCAAAACAAAGGGGGCAGGCTTGCGGCATATGCATGATACTGCGAGCAACGTGCATTGACTCTGCACAGAATGATAAACATCATCCTGAAGGAGACCACTCGAGTATGGAACAATTATAAATTCTTACATACCGTTCTTTCCTTCCAAGTAAAATTTATTGCACGTTGCATTGTTTAGGAGACTCCTCGCAGGCTTAGGTGACGCTGCAGGCATGCTCCTCGGTTCTGCCTTCGAGCTGCCTTCCAATGCTGGTGGACCCAGGCTTACACTTGTCGCTTGCTTTTTATGAAAGAAATGTTAATGGTATCACCACAATCCACGTAGATGAAGCACAAACCATTCCTCTTCAAAGGAACATCTAAACTTGCTTTGAACTGTTGTAGAATGCGGAATTCATCCTCGACATCTGAGTCTGCCCAGTCATCTCCGTTGATGTCTAACGACAAGGATCGTAATCTGCAGGAGGTACCAACTTTCCAGCGCGTCTTCACGATATTTATGAGGCTGTTGAGTATATAAGGCTTGTTCTCTTCAGCGTAATTGATAGTCGTGTTGAATGTTGCCAGTCCGGGGAATAAGTCATGACTCCATCCGTCCAATTTAGACGCGAATGAATCTAGGAACTCTAGGGACCCGGGGTTTCCACAGAAAGTTGGCGCAGAAGCAGCCAGAACGATCGCCGAAATCATAGAGCTTCTGCGATAAACTGTCCAAAGTCATGTGAAGGTCCAAGAAAAGCTCTTCGAGGGCGGGACGTGCTAAGTATTTTAGGAGCGTCGGGGATGCTTTCTGGCTAGTCAACTCACAATTGGCGCAGAGAATCGTGTGTACAATGTAGTTTGTCGGAGATTCTGCAAATACCTTATTTGGGCAAAAAATTGATTATAATGCCGACTCTCGGCAAGTAATGTCTAATAAGGTCAATAATGCGTCACGTGATATTATATTCCACTAAAAAATGCATCTGAACAAGAAGGCCTAGGAAGGCAAATTTGGTACCAGCTGAATGTGCACGTCCATAAGATAATTCTGACCAAAAATCGAGGCACTCAGACCTTCCTAACACTTTATAATGTGGCATAAGTGCATACTAGAGGAGAGTTGACGTAATAATGCTTATGCAGAGTTTCCGACATTCGTGTTCCACCAAGGGAAAGGATCATGGAGACATGCTATGTAAGTTTCAAGCAGCTGGGCTTGTGCAAGAAGGCATAAATGATCTTCAGCGGAAGTCACGAGATCGTACCGTATCTGTGACCAAGGAAGAGATGGCAACGCATTGATGGGCACGTCGGTGACGGTCTAGACTTGGAGCTTTGGCACAATGGCACGATGGACAACGCGTCAATCGTTTCGCTATCGAAATACGTGTTACCCCTCCATCTCTTACAAGCCGAGAGGTCCGGTCTGCGAGCCCTCCTTGACGCTCAACAGCATCTTGGCCCTCTCACGCACCCCATCCCCGCTCCCTAGTACACCTACCGCCACCACCACCAACTCGTCACGCACCCTCCATGATGTCCCAACATAAACGGTATCATCATGGGCGCGCCCAAGGCTACCATCGACACCTACAGCCATTGACTTCACCCTCTTCATACACGCGGATTCCCCGTTTGCGTGGTGCACGTTGCCGCTGCTGTACCGTTAGTGCCTTCCTGTGGTCGCCCATATTTTTCAAAGTATGAATTCTAACATGTTTGGGATAATGGTACGTAACCTTTTTTTCATTCGTCGTTGTTGACTTTTTTTTTCCTCCCGCACTTTAGAGACATATTTCGATTCAACAACCCAAGTCCTCTATGAATCCACACCAACATCTCTAGAGGATGCAGGGATGGGCCATGATGAGGTTGTCCAGTGTGCTGAACCTTGGGTAAGTCGTGCTTGGTTTTTTTTCTTTCCGAACTGCTTATATTACATCTTCCTACCCTGATAGATATCTATCTCGTTTCCTGTAAGGACCGTTGACTCAAAGTCCTTGTTTGGCTCATAAACATTCAGTAGCATTGTGAGCTACTCAGGTTCTGTGTAATCGGCGAGTTGCCGTGCTCGTTCGAGTTGTCCAGGAATTTACACCGAGCCATACAGATGAGGCGGTTTTCTTTGTGCGAGCGAACATCGACCACAACATAGTAACCCATTGCTTGGATTCAGCTGTCGACTAGTAACTACAATCATCTTCTATACAGATCCAGCGAACTTTTCGGTTCTCGCCTTCGATCCGTACACCGTTTTCTGCTAGCTTTGTTAGGCTGTAACTCTCTTGCAGCGTCATGACGACAGTGGTCAACACGGCCAGTGAAGGATCACTGCAAGATCTCTGAAAGTCACCTTCTTCTCCATCTGCGCAGCCATTGCTTTCCAGGAAGGAATCCATTGGATGCCATCAATGGAGCTGCTAAAATATCGATGGTCAGTATCAGTTGGGCTTTAAACGATCGTGTCACCACTAATATTATCTATACTGTTTCTTTCCGCTGTCCCACATCGAATGCCTGTAGGATAACGCGAGGGCGACAGCATCATCGAGATAGTTCTCAAGGTCGGGCACACCAGAAGATGTAGAAGCCGGCGTGGCGGCTCCTCTCTGATGTACCGAAGGTATGTCTATTTCTATGCACACTATCTACACGCAAAGCTGACAAGGGTGCTCAGAGAAGCTGCGCCAGCGCATCGAATTGCATACCCTGTTATGGATACAACGCAGCATGAGATACAGGATGAACAAAATTTCAAGACAGGAAATATCTGAAAAACACAGGAATACAATCCGGAATTCTCCTTCTCCCTGTATTCCCTTTGGACCGCGTTCAACATCGCTCTCATTCATCACGGTAGACGCTCTTTAAGGCGGTGGTATTGTGGTCAGGCATATTCACGCCTAAAAAAGGACCCCAGGAATGGGCTGTGGATATTCAGGAATCTATGGATTATGATGCGGCGAAGCTCAAGGAGCACACGGGTATCTATATGAAAGACAGAGGAGCCAAACGGTAAGCGAGTTTTGTTCCTTTTGAATGGGAAAAGGTCTTGAGCACGAACACAGATGACAAAAAATTCTCGTTGAATTTCGTTGGCATCGTGAGTACCTGCTTTGAAGGGTTTCCTTGTACTGTCCTAAGCTCGTACATTAGGTTTAACACCAAGGTCCATTCACCGCCAAGATGCGCGAATTCGGATGGAACGAACCGAACGTTTTCGCCACACCGAGAGACGAGGTCGTGCTGAAGCACTGCCTCACGAGATACAATACGTGCGTTCCCCATGCATCCACCTTTTTGTCGTTCACATGCGAATTACAGATTCCTCGACCTTATGTCAAGCAACCCAAAGGGGTTTTCGTGCCAAATTACAATGCCGACTGTATCAACTACCTATGACACTCTATTGACCATGATGGCGTCATCGAGGAGAACCTACTCTCGAACGCGAAGCTCTCATTCTTTCATTTGTGTTGAGAGTCTATTTCCGCTGTCCGAGGTCCAGGTTCTTCTGCCTTCTTGGCTCAGGCCCGGTTCGCCGGGTGTTCAATGTGAATCGTTATTCCTTTTATCCCATCCTACGCGGTACACCTACGCTACTAGCTTCATCTCCGACTCATTTGATTTTCGTTCTATTCTCGTCATATACTTTCCTTGTTCTACTTAATCGTGGTCGTAATTTTTGGGTACCATTGATTACAGGTCCTCCGCACAGCGAGGTTGCCAGGTGGTGTCTCTGTTTCTACCTGTAAAGCTTTGCGATCCACCTAGGTTCTGACCGAAACCTTCTTTTCACATCGAGGTGTATCCTGAATACTGTGTTGCTGCCAAGGATGCTGGTCACCGTTGGCGTACTAAGTGTGATCCTTAACATTCGCTAGCTTATGGGTCTTCCTGACGTTCTTCTTGTTTCAGTTCAACTTTTAGGAAGATGACAGCGTCACTGTTTTGCGTTGCTGTACTACATTTGTCACCCTCCTAATCTATCTGAAACACAACTCTTTTTCTTCCAGCCGTTTCTTCCTTCGCTTTCATGTCATCCTCTATCATTTATGATATTTGTCGTTTGAACCCCTTCGATATCTGTCCACCTTCTAAGGACCTGCTTCATGCGGCTTGAGGCCTAAGTGTCCACACACATTGAGTATCTCTGTTGCATTCAACATCATAACCTATCATAACACACAAGCCCAAACTCTAGCCTCTCACATCCAGGAAGACATTGCGCGAACATGCATAACATACCTGTCATTTGATGATTTTCATTCTTCTGATTTCGCCAATAGTACCGTCGCACTGGAAAGGTATCCTTTCCTCAGATACTCCCTGAATCACTGGGAACACCACGTCAAGAAATGTACGCATGGCTTCATGGAAGAGGAGATCACCAGATTACCCAAGT
>NW_026848790.1:0-17256 GCF_030435595.1 Desarmillaria tabescens | reverse complement strand
AACGCGGTGTGTAGACCCTAGGCGAAGCCATCAGAACCGAGAACAAGAACTGATGACCGATAAATCTCACCGGTCTCCTGCACTATTGCCGTACTGAATTGCCTCCTCTAAACGGGGGATCATTGTGCTGATGTGCATACTGTCATATCCAGATACCATGCTACAATAGAGCACCTGCGCACGACTGCAGAAAGAGTTGAAACTTATATCCAGCTAAAGAAAAACGGCAAACCATTTTTCACTGCTAGAACCATGTCGTTCTGCTATGCGTAAAGCTAGTCTAGCAAGATCAGCAGAAAATCGATACAACTCTCGTTGCTCTGCGGCACCTACAACGCTTAAGAAGACATAAAGTATAGCATAGCCGCGACGTACCTCCAAGTGCCCAGAAGAAGCCTAGAGCAGTGCCCGGAGCCATTCCATTCCTGATGGCTGCGTTCATCATCAACCCATTAGACAAATCTAGCCACTGACCGTAAGGCTTGTTGGATAGTCTGGAAACAAGGTCACATTCCATTAAGGGTCAAGGGATCTGCCAGTCGTACTCACAGTCAATCCAATGACATCTGCAAAAGCAGGAGATGTACTCCAATATGCATTCATGCCAGCATCATTTAACAGCTCGACGGCTAATAGATGTCTTGGGTCTGTAGTGCGCGGGATAGAGAGAATCTCATCAAAGCCAACAGCTAGAATCTCATTCTTTACTTCTTCGAACATTCTATCGGCCTTTCTTCTGGTCGGAGCAGGATCAATCTCCACGCCAAGAATTTTCAACGCTAGTAAATTGTCACTAAGGCATCCTTGAAATTTCCTCGCATCCAGTGATTACGGGATCTAAGCCGCAGGAGAAACCCTGTTTGCTCTGGCCGTTGAGCATGCAGCATACAATCTTGGACTAAGTCATTTGAAGTGTTGAAATCCCCTGGAAGGAGCCTTTTAGTGACAGACGACAAGGTCGTTTGAGAGACGTTTTACCTGCCCAGTTTGCTAGCCTGATACTTTTAATCAGCTAAAGACTTGGCAAGGAGGCAGGATACTCACGATGCAATACGAGAAAAAGGTGGAAAGTTCGTTGGGGATGTTCTGACCACGGATCGCCTCGAAGAAGCGCGCGTGCGCTATGGAAAGATCGGATAGCAAGCTAGGCAAAGGATCATCAATCCCTGCAACCATCTAAGATGACGTCTTCTAAGTACCTCGTGGGCGCCCCTGGTCCACGCAGCCTCGCCGGCTTCAATGAGAACAGACAAAAGTTCGTCTCTTTTGGGATGGTCGTGCAAAAGGGTAAGGCATCTAGAATCCTACGGTTGGCATATGGCATTGGAAAACATATGGAAGATACTTGCCGTTGGCGTGCTCCGCAATTCGGTAAACATTACCGGTGTCTCGTGTAACATCATCAGGACGATCTAGGTGGCAGAGAGTGCCTCAGGGTGATGCAGACAAGTGTTCTAAAACTAACGTACTCTGAAAGACATCTTTGCAGCCACGTCCTCCGGCAGATTGGCTGCTTCAGCTTGTGCTGCTTGACGGTATCGATCATGAGCGAAACTGCACATATCCCTAGCTCGCTGGATAAGCCATCCTTCATCAAGCGCTTTTTGAAGCCCTAGAATTGACTTTCGAGGACTATTAGTTGTGTCCATTCTATGAAAGGTCAAATAATCTTCGTGTTCGTCTTCGCTGCTGCTGCTGCCGCTTGCATCCTCCAAATGCATCATCAAGGCAACTTCAGTAACTTTGAATCTATATGAAGAGGTGAAATGATGTCACGCGATGTTCTCGAGAAAACGTACGATTCTCCAAATAACGCAGCCCAAATCAAGTATTTCCTAGCTTCTTCAGGAAGTTCCCTGAGCTGCGATACGAGAAATGTGAGATCTGTAGGATCCAAAGTTTTTTCAGTATCAAGGCTCGACTCAATGGCAGCCATGTCATATCTATAGGGTCGTTAGACACAGAGATCAAGCCAGCCGTAGTTGGAGACGTACTGCCAAGAATTGCGTTCCCAATTGAATGTGATCTGTCCGACACTGCTATTAGTGGGAAATCTACAGGAGCGAGATGAGTGTCATCGTACGAAGTTATGCCGGTGAAATGCGTTCAAAATACTGCGTGCCGAAAAGGCGTTTCCTGAAGAAGCCGAGTAGATAACGCGAGACAGCGGCGCACAATCTTCTTTGGCCCGGTGGAGCGTTTTAGAGACCAGGGACGAGATTGCATTGTACGATAGCGGTTCCAAGGTGATCCAAGTTGGCTTGGAGCGACTACTGAACATGGACCGGACTCGCTCAACGACGTCACTAAATATATAATTAGCATAAAGCAGACAATGTAACACGATGTGGATAAGCCCACCCTTTATCTGACCGGAATTGTGGTAAAGATGAGCTGTTAGACTGTTGAGACAAGGAGGCAAACTATATAACGTATTCAACCGTACCATTCTACTCTTTGAGTTGATGAATGAAGACACAAGATCAAGAGTTCTGTCAAGCCATTAGTCCCTTACAAGGAGCAAAAAGGAAAGGCGTACGATTCAGTCTGCTTCATGTAAATCATCAAGAAAAAGAGCGAACAATCGCGTCTCAGCAACGACAGTAAAGACATTCTCCACCAAGGTTTGGAACCGAGCACGCAACTCGCGACTTGACAAGCGTTCCTTCGGAGTATCAAGGTGAATATCTAGGAGCGCCAAAACATCCCTGAGCTCCGGGGTTCCTTCATACAAAAGGGGCGCATTTTGAATTTGAGGGCCCAAACGCTCCTTCAGAGCCGTGACAAATCGATGCACATCCGTATGAAAGACCATCAATTGCCGAAGGACGGAAGAGAGACAGCTAAGCTACGCTTCGTTCATAAGATGTATCGGGTGAGGACAGATATGGCTCACTAATGCCGAGAACGGCGCCGAATCGACGTTCTGAAATTTGGCATGGCCCCATAGTCCATGTGCTAGGCAACCTGATCAGTCAGTAGTAATAAATCTAGAAAGATGACGCACATCGCCATTTAGCTTGATTGATCAGTATCATGGAGCTTTTTCCGATACTGGACGGACGTTAACCTATTACCATAACCAGAAAGCGGAGTTCACTAACCCGGGAGGTCCAGCAACTACCACCACCTGAGCTCGAGCCGTTCGGGGTCTTGAACGTAATGAAGTCCTGAGTAGACCGTCACTTGTTTGTAATGACGAAGTGATGCTCGGCGACACGGAGCTTTGGTCGTAAGGTGTGCTTCTCGACACGGATCTGGTCACTTCAGTATTCATTACGTTGGACTTAGATGATACACCACTGCCCGAGGACCTGGAATCGGTGTGATCCTCGCCGTTGCCTGTTCCTGTACCCTGGCTCCCAGAAGATGATATCGATATGTATCCTTTTGATGCAGAAAAATGACGCGAGAAGCTGGTGGACGTATTTCGGACTTGATTCTCAACTTCAATCGACGATTCTTACGAAACAACAAAGTGCACTTACTAACGTTCCTGATGAGCTCTAACTCTTTGTCGCGTCCGAACTGAAATATATTTAGTGAGCCAATAGTGACGTCAACGCTAATTAAATCGTACCAAAGCCAAAGGTAAAGTGAATTCCTGTCCAAAACGTAAATCAACGCATATCAACGAAAGGCTGCTCGCGTACCATAAACCTGTCCTGTAACGCAATGTCGAAGTGAGGTATGAGCTACAACCGAGATTAGTATACAAATACACCAAGTGCAACCATCTCGTACTGACTTCGGTAGCAGAAGTATCAGCAGATGCGGACACCGACACGAGTAGTCGTCTCTGACACTCGATCAGGTCGGTTTTGAGACCATAGGCGCTCTGATATCGTGAATCTGGATGTTTGGCCAGAAGCTGAGACGATAAGAGTAGTGTCATTGTTATTAAATGACCAGAAATGTGAAAAGTTGAGACATGCCTTATCAATTATAGAAGCGAGAACTTGAGGCACATCGCGTCGCACGTCGTGTACAGGCATTGGTCTCTTCTGTACAATGGAATGTAAGAGCTCAAGCGGTCCGCCTTCAAAAGGCATTTGGCCTCGTCCGACGAGCAAAGTCCAAAACAGTATCCCAAGGGAGTATAAATCCGTCCTGTGGTCTTGGGTCGTGGTTTCGATGCCGCCTGTTTGCTCCGGAGCAAGATAACACAGGGCTTCTTTCACTTTAACTTTCTCGGATTCGTCGAAGGCTTTGAGCACGAGTGAGGACGGAGAACCGGACTTTTCTAATGAGATAGCTCGGTTTCCAAAGTGAACAAAGCGAACATTTCCAGAATGTGCGTTGAGATGAAAGGCATTAGCGCGGACTTGCGGAGGTAAAACACCGGTTAGTAATAAACCTACTGGGAATGAAGGACGTGTCCGTTACCTTCGCGGTGTATTATGCTGGCCCTTGATGTAACATTATTGAGACCTATATTTTGGAAACATAGAAAATAACGTACTTGTGCAGGCTCTCTAAGCAATGCGTTGCTTGGATAGCAAACCTGTAACGTCAATTCGAAAGGCCCGAACATGAATCGCAAACGACCATGAACTTACTCTAGAAATGAGGCCAAATCCATGATATCAAAAGCTTCCATTTCCTCGGTGAAATCGGGCTCCTCAATCCCAAGCATATAGATGTCCCCATGGGACGACGATGGCCGGACACGCGACATATCAGCCAGAAGTAACTCGTTTATTTTGGATGGGGGTAGATAGCGTCCGAGCAAGTTCGGCCCAGGGTGAAACAGCAGTAGCACGACGACATCGCCGTTTTCCTTGGGTATACTGATGAAATCTATCATGCGCAAAGCAGGATTGTCAGACGATAATGCCATTCTCCCAAGACTAAATGTTTGTTTTAGTTTTTTCTGCGAAGAAGTATACTATGACACACATGTGAGCCTCCCTCTCCAAACACATTGAACCGTTGGACTGGGCTGGAGAAATCTTTGCTAGGACGTTCGAGCTGTCCTTCAGACTGCTACCCTCCGCGAGATAAGTCATGCTACCAGTGTCCTCCCATGGCATGGCCTAGATAAATACCGTGTTTGCTGAGTCTGTCATCATGAAGGGGCGATCCACACACCTTCTCGAACGTGTATCCAGGAACAGAGAGTATGCCATCTGCCGGCCTAAAGTAGAGGTTGGGCAGTGTTGGAAGGCCAAATTTTCTGCGCATAGGTCTCCTAGAGTCAGCAGGAAGCCTTGATGGCAGACGTCCCTCCTCTATGAAGTCGGACAAAATCGTGATTGGTCGTGTACGAAGGCAAGAAAAACTGCTCTGACTGGCGAGCACACAACAGTACGATGCAGAGTCAGCGAGGTCTAGCCAGGTCCAAATACCGTTACGGGGCAAATATGGCAATATTGACATTCACCGTACGCCATTATAACCTTAATCCTTAGGCGCAGTTCTAACTTCTTACTTGGTACCTTTCGGTCAATAAATGTTCGCGTTATACTCTACTGGAGAGAAGTGTTTATTCGTGAAACATTTAGAGTAGTTTTACAGCGAAAAAAAAAGTACCGAAGGACAAAGTAGACAAAAGGATAACTAGAATACAAACATAATCATCCTAAGATGTCACTAAGAGCAGTCGGCAGTCAGCAAATGTAGGAGGTTCCGTTTATCGAAAGCACTCACTGTAGCTTAGCGGGGTCAATGTGGTCTGGCAACTCAGGTATAGCCACCTCAAACCTTGACTGTATGGATTCCAACACCTGCTGATCACTGTCGGAAGAAACAAACGAAACAGCAAGACCCTTAGTCCCAAACCGACCAGCACGGCTAGAACCTCACGTCAGTGTCATCCACTTGATCTGACAATATGACACGTACCCAACACGATGCAAATAACTGTCGGCATCAGGTGGACAATCGTAATTGACGACGATGTTTACTCGCTCAACATCTATACCACGACCAAAGATGTCAGTAGCGACAAGAATGCGCTTCTCGAATGCTTTGAAAGCGGAGTATCGGTTGATGCTGCAATTTCATTGATGCGGCTATTAAAGATGAAGGTGAAAGCCACTAACCGCTCCTCCTGCTGAAGACCAGAATGGATACTGATGCTAGGGAAATTACACGACACAAGCAGTTTGTCAAGCTCGATTGCACGGGCAACAGACTTCACGAAAATGACAACCTAAAAAATATTAGACAAGGGGATGTCAATAACAAATGATGTACTCGCTTGGTTGAATTCTAACGTATCCAGCAAGTCGTTCAACTTCCTGTTCTTCCCACTCTCCTCCAATTTGACGTAATGCTGTTGTAAACCATGCAGGGTAAGTTTTGTCTCGTCATCAACAAAATTTCAAGGGGCTAGAACAACTAATCAATAATCGCGATTACGCAGAGAAATGAGGCTTACGTTCGCCATGAATTTTTTGCAAGTGACCCGTATCTCCTTCGCCAGTGTCGCGCTGAACATCATGACTTGCTTGTGGTGAGGCGTAGCTCGGAAAATTTCTTGGACGTCTCGTCGCATGTCTAATGGGTGGTGTCGCAATTAGATGAAATGGTCCATACGGTGTGCAAACGAAAAAAGGAATCGAAAAGAAAAAGGCGCCCAGACTCTTCGGTAACGGCGACATCCTCGAGTGCTCGATCGAAACCTCCTCTGACTCTCTTTATCTCGGCGAACCAGAATTCGCACAACCCTCAACTAGTCAACGACTATTCCCGAATCCTGCCCATAGCTACTCGGGATCGAAGGTAGGGGACAAGTCCCATGTGCGCCAACGAAGGTCGAAGCCATGCCCATTAAGGTGCTCGGCAAAGACGAGACAAAAGGATGATGGATGATGTGGGTCCGAAATTCGTATGACTAACCAAGCTGTTCCAGCATTTTATCACACTCGTCCAAGACGAAGTGCTTCACGTTTTTAGCATCCAACACTTTATCCCTCGCAAGGGCATTCAAACGACCAGGGGTGGCAACGACGATGTGAGGGCACTTGTTCTTGTCGCGAAGGGTCTCGGCGTCTTTGGAAACTGGAGTGCCGCCATAGAAAGTGCTGACTCGAACTTCGGGCATGTACTTGGCGAACCGGGTGTATTCGTTTTTAATCTGGAAGGCAAGTTCACGGGTGTGGCACAGAACGAGAACTGAGATTTGTCCGTTGACAGCTTCCAGTTGCTGGAGGGTGGCAAGGACGAAAACAGCCGTTTTGCCGTGGCCAGATTTGGCTTGACACAAGACATCCATTCCAAGGACTGCCTGAGGAATACACTCTTGTTGTACTGTGGTTGAAAATGTCAGTAAAAAAGACTGCATTTCAGGTAGATTCACGTACCCTCTGAGGGGTGCTCGAAACCAAGGTCACTGATGGCACGAAGAAGTTCAGGCTTCAGCAAGAAGTCTCTACGCAAAAGTGTGATTAAGCATGAAAAGAATCTCTTCTCAGTAAGAAAAGATGTAGCTTACCTGAACCCTGTAGAATGGATGCCAGAAAAGTTTTTCTTGTCGTCTCCATCAGCTCCTGCACCACCTGTGGCTGCCCCGTTGGTGGCTGCCGCTGCCGCTGAGCCATTGGGAACAATGTCATGCTCATCTTCGTAGTCGATAAGGTCTTCGTTATCGTTAGCACTCATGTTGTTATGGAAGTTGATAAAGCAAGGAGAAAAGGTGATGAAGAGGCGAGACAAGGAAGGTTGGAAACGTCGTGCACTAGTTAGCTAAGCAGTGCCAAACACAGCCATGCGGCGACGCACGGACCACATGCCCCTTGATTTGCTTTTGATCAATCGTCGTCGTAAATTTTGAGGGCGCATACCTATTCAAAATCAAAGTAATTGTACAGTGGGACCTATGTGCTACGTTAAACATTCAAGCAATAAGATTCTTCGCCCTTTCTACCAAACCAACGACATCCGGTTCGTCCTTCAGGAATTCACGAGCTTTCATCAAGAGATCATCCCGTAGCTCTTTCTGGTCGTCCATGTGTTTCATCAAAAAGGCAACATACAACACCGTCGCCCATGTCTTTTCATCGATTGGTGACAACTCCACTTCGCGAACGGCGCGTTCCCCAAGTATTTTCCGGAAAGGATCATCCAGCCTGAAAGATCCATCACACTGCTGCAACCGCATCAGGTCAATAACGTTCGGTGGTACGAGGGGAGGTGCATCTGGTGGAGGTGCAGGATGTTTAGGACGCAGAATATTATGGCGTTCTGCTTCCGAAGCCAAGCTCACGTGCTCATACTGCGGAGACGGGCTTCGCTGGAGGCGCGCATCCTCTTCAGACATTGGTGGAATATCACTCCATTCTGACCACTCTGAGCTCGAACTTTCGAGAGAGCTCATGGTTGAGTACGTCTCGTACCCATCATCCTCTGACGGACCAGGGCGGTCATTAGAGGATGTCCTTGAACTCGGGAGTGAGGTAACCGAAGGCGATTCGTTGGGCCAAGCGCCGGGTACAATTCGATTGTTTCTAGGTGTAGAACTCGAAAGAGCATTCCAAAAACCAGAAAGAATATTCGTGATTCCAGACGATAAATTTTGAACATTGGATATCCTACCATCAGTTGCGGTACGCGCATTGTTAGCAACGGTTCGGTCAGAAGAGTCTCGTCGAGGTCTCTCGTTATCAGGATCAACAGCGACAAAGGATGTGTGTCGGCTGGTAAGCTGATAGTCCGTTCCAAGTCTGATGATGGCGGCTTTTCGTATGTCCGAGTCAGAAACATTTCGGTCGAACGGAATGGGAAGTGGTGCAATTTCAGCTTCGTGCTCTTGAATCAACCACCAAGCAGCTAGAGTATGCACCATGGGATGTCCCTGATCGGGATCGACAAGCTGAACGAGACGTATGGGAACTGAAAGCTCAAATAGTTCACTGGTATCGTGCCTGCGCCCACGAAGGGTCACTACTCTAGGAGCGACAGCCCCTTTAACTTGTATGATAGCGTAAACGACAAGACGGACTCCGGCGTGTATATTGCTGATAACGGTGGGTGCCTGTTGAAGCATGGGCGGAGGGCGTAGGACCACTGAATGTGCATCCAGCGTAGAAAAATTGACAGATACAGGGGATGCTGACGGCTGGTCCGGAATGCCCCAATCTATTTCAACGTCTTGTACCAACGATGATCGACCCGCCCGAACGAGACGCGCACATTTCCCCATGATGTCCTCCGCCGCTGTTGCAAACAGGCACACACCGTTACCGGCTCGAGCGATGCCTTCGCACATTGCAGAGGAAACAGTTGACCCTATTCCTAGAGTATACACTCGGAGCGGAGAAGGAGAGCTTTGGACGGTGTCACGAATCAACTGCATTGTTTCATCGATGTCATAGGCCTACAAGATATTGTCAGTGCCCAGATACTAACATGGTCAAACACGACAAACCTCTCCATCTGTCAGAACAAAGATTGCAGTTGGGTACTGACGCTGGCGGGACTCCAAGGTGAATTTCAAAGCTTGACGAATCTCCGTGCCCCCATAGTTGGCATCCATTCTGTCAATGTGTGTCGTCTGTAAAGCAAGATAACTGAGATCATTACAATTCGGAAGAGATTAGAACTTACGGCATCGTCAAGTGTACGTTGACTATAAGCCTGACTTATGGCCCATAATCCATCGACGCTGCTACCAAAGCTCATAATATTAAATGTTGTGCCCTGCGGCGGGAGAACCCTCAACAGCAATGCCAACGTATCCTTTGCGGTTGCAATTCGTTCGTTCTCCATACTGCCACTCCTATCCACGAGAAATAGATATTCCTGAGCACTGATGGGAGGTAAATTGAATTTGGGTACTATCGCGAACTGCAGAGCAAGGGTGTCACTCTGCCGTCTGCCGCGACCTCGACTAACCTCAGCGAAGCAGCGTGGCGCATCAAGCTTATCTGCTTGTACGATGAGGACAAAATCCTTTGAAAGAAACGTCTTGGAGCGGAACCTGACCGTTGACCTACGACGAGATGGACGACCGCGATCGCTAACATACTTCGTCTCGGAAATTTCATCCGGATGCGTTGGGCTAACGATTTGTCGGATCTCACCACTGGTCTGAACGTCAACTTTGACACGAATGCGTGTGGTTGCGGAAGCTGTCGCTGCAGAGACCAGGTCTGGAGGTAGCAGCCCATATCTTTCACCAACACACATGGGGAGTTGGAAGCGGATCGAATCTTCGCGGGAATCGTTCATGAGACTCATAACAAACTGCATGCGACGATCAGCCCACACAACCCCACGCGGTCAAGGTGAATACATACAACCAATTTAATTACGGCCGTCTCCCTTGGTAGAATGGAACCGATGGATATCGTGAAGACTAAGCGAACAGTCAACGTCAGTTAATATTTCATCGCTTGTGTTACCGTACTATCGTCTGAGACCCATTCCACCAATGCAGTAGAACGCCCGCTGGCAACTGCTTGTTCATGCTCTTCGCGAGCCTGTAACTTCTCTTTCGCGATACCAGTGATAACCTGGCCCCTGGATGTTCGCATTTCGAAGGAGCATATTGCGGCACTGGCGGGTACGGGGAAGTAATACCGTGCCTTACTGGTAGGATGGTCTGAAGGGTTGACGTAGGTTTGGCTTAGGGTCACTCTGCTGCTCACTGCTGAAGATTAATAAATGCTCATAAATACCGATAAAGCTGTACAAACCATCAAGAATCAGGACCTTGGCAGACATCTCTTCGAGAGGCAGGTGAATCGTATCTTTTGGAACGCCGCCATTGTGTACTATTCCACTGAACGGTTCCATGATTGATGTGGGCAGTGGCTAGAAGAGTCCCCCCTATGTCCTGCTTTGCATCCATCGATAGCAAGAAGCTTAAAACACGAGTCCACGGTCACGTTTGGATCCGGAATAAGCGCCTGGGCACACGCGGTATATTTTGCGCCGCTTTCTCCCGTTTACCACAGAATGCATAGACATTAAGCAATCATTCTGATGATGGTGGTGAATAAGAGCTCAAGTAGTAGTATTCAGGTTAAGTCCGACAGTTCTGTCTATGGGCTTTCAGTCCAAACAGCGCCAAAGCATCCCTTCCGGGAACTCCCTTCATTGCTCTGCGCTAACATTCACCGTCATGGCCATGGCATCCCGTCTAGCTCTTCGCGCTCTGGCCCGCCCCCATCCCCGTATCATTTCATCTATTCCTACTGCATCCCGGTCACTCGCGACTCAGCCACCCAAAGACCCAGATGCGAAAGCGAGCGAAATCATCAACAAGCTCCCTTCCGCGCCCGGTCTGCTCACGAAGACTGGTACGGCCATTCTAGGCACCGGTTTGACGGCTGCAGCAATCTCGCAGGAGCTTTATGTCGTTAATGAGGAAACTGTGCTACTTGTGGGATCTGCCATTTTCTTCACGTTCTTGGTAAAGGTACGGGACTTTTTTCTACGTCGCAACAGGATCGTAACGGCATCGTGAATTTTAGGCCATCAAAGAGCCCTATGTGAACTGGGCAGAGGGACACATTAGTCGTATCAAGAAAGTTTTGGACAGTGCGCGGGCCGAGCATACGCAGGCCGTCAAGGAGCGTATCGACTCCGTTGGCCAAATGAAGGACGTCGTGCAGCTTACGCAAGGCCTCTTTTCACTGTCAAAGGTGTGTTCCTATCTGAACATGAATACTTGTGTGTTTACGTATTTTTCTTCCAGGAAACTGTGACACTGGAAGCATCCACCTTTGCTCTCAAACAACAAACTGTACTCGCTGCCGAGCTTAAGTCGGTGTTGGACTCGTGGGTCAGATATGAGCAGCAACAGAAGGAGAGCGAGCAAGCAGAGTTGACCAAGACAGTCATTGACAACGTGATGAAGAGCATCAGCGATCCCAAGGTACAAAAGGATGTTTTGACTGAGGCCGTTGCAGAGATCGAGAGTGAGTTCATTTCAACATGCACTTACTCGTTTCAGTTTCTCGCTTGCTGATGCGTGTGTTCTCTTCCTTCCAGGGTTGGTCAAGGCAAAAGCTGTTTAGACTAGTACACACAAATAAGCAGAGCTGTAGCAGGATGTATATGATCAATGACGTCCACTACATTTTGAGCTGTCATACATGCGACTGTTTGTAAGTTAAATGATTTGTGATATCGTCCAGGACACGAAGCTATAGGCTCTTGAGTGTTTTTTCATTGTTTCCAACTATCAAATAGAATGTGGACCACTGGTGTTGTGAATGGAGGAAATTACCTTGCTGGAAAGCAAGGTCTACCCGAGGTGACAAACCTTCCTATTTAGGGAGAGCTCTGATAATAAAGCCAAATATGTGGCTGTGCTCAATCCAGCAGGCTTGAAGAATGGCTTTGGAATCTGCAAAAACCAAACAACTGCAAATATACCAATTTACGACTAAAGGACAGAGAAATAGCGATTCGTATGTGGAACATGTTAACATGAGAATATCCTAATTGATGTGCTTAGTGTAGGCTATCAGTGTCTCTTTCGCATGCATGACATCGGTCCCTATTCCCAACATTCGATAATTAGTATTTTTGAAAGTGCCAGAGGGAAAATGGGTAGTGAAAGCCAGAGGCTTTCCATCCTTTATAAGCAGAAGACATATAACAATTGGATATTCATCAGCAGCTGCTGGGCGTATCACATGTAATTTTTTGATGATTGGAGTGAAAGGGGCATTGTTCTCAATCAAGGGTGTCGTGCCTGCAGTGATCCGCCTAACACCATCAACACTATTCATGCTCGTCGGACCAACCTCCACAATTTGTAAATCTTGACGGTGAAGGTGCCCCACTTTGTAAGGTCTAACAAAAATTAGTACGTTTTCGAGGGAGCAGGGGGAGTCTACATACTTCTTCCCCATCTGAGCTTGTAGTAGATCTTTCACATCATCTTAACAGCACTCCTATGCCCCGTCGTCAGTGTCCATTTGTGCCCCCGTGCCCAGACGACTTACTCCCAGCCTTTTTTGATTTCGCCTTGAATATCATTATTGTGAGCGTGCTATCAAGTCCCAGTAATCAGATACATCCTGAAACTGATTAAAAAAGACTTACTTGATAGAGTTTCACATGAAGAGATAGGTATGAGGCTGTCAGTGGTGACTGAAGTTGAGGAAGACGGCGTTCGCATGGCTCGCGTGATTTTATTGATGCTTTCATCATTTATCCTTATTTACTATATGTGGCTACATTCTAAATACACTGTACTCTACTCACCACACGTCAAAGTGGGCTCCAAAACTCCTCACTAAACTCTGAAAACATTCAGTCAACTTCTAGTTACGGAAATTGCCGGTTGACAGACCTGAGACAAGGTAGCGTGTCTTGCCGTTTGCTTGCCGAAGTCCAGCAAGGTCGTACACGCCTCGGCACGCGGCGGGCACTAGGCTCGTTTACCAGCCGGCGTTTCACCCACGTGGCTGCGCTATCACTTTTGGGCGAAAGCGGCTGGGCAAATCCGCAACGTTTTAGAGGGTCACGCTTTCTGTGACTTGGGACTTATAAAAATTTCACATCTTCACCGCCAGTTTTAATAGTTGTCCACTCCCTTCCCTCGTAATGCATTGTATACATGCGCATTTTATACTTTGTTTACCACTGAACCATCTACACAGTTATTTTTGTCGCCTTGCGTGGAAAATATTATTCAACTGTCTGCTCCCATGATGTCATCATTTGGTCATCATGTTCTTGTCATTCGGACAGAGCCATTGAAGGGCAAAGTAGAGAGCAAGCAGAGGGTTCCATAATCATGATTGTATAGAATTTAAAATAATTTGTGCACAGGCAGACTATGCATACTAATCCTACTGGAGCAAATTGGAGACGGGGGAAGTGCAATGGCTGCTGAAAATAAGCTGCAAGACAAAAATCAGTGAAATTTTTCTAAGTCCCAAGTCACAGAATGTGTGACCCTCTAAAACGTCTCGGTATTGCCCAGTCCGTTCGCAAGCTCACCTCTTCACGTCAAAACATGTCAAACTTCACCAAACAACCAAACAACCGTATACGGAATTTGCATTACGAGGTGTAAGCTTGCGAACGTCGACTGGCTAGCGAGTCTAGGCGGGCACTTGTTTGGAAATTGAGCCCAATGTGATTGGTTCGGCCGAAGGGCTCCGACGGGCCGTTGCCGAAAAAAGTGCGCGACCCTGAGTAGTAAATGATGGGCTCGGTCATTCCATACTAGGACAGTGTGCCAGTACCAATACGAATACCCTTGAAGGCAGGCCCCAGCTTCGTCGGGCAGGAACGGACAGGTCTCCATTCGCGAGATATTCCTGCGCCAGTCGTTTCTGCTTAGTTCATTCTACCGCTTTCTCCCCATGGCCAACAGTTATCCATTCTGGTAAGTGTACGGCTGTTCCGTTTCTGCGCGGTCAGGATGCTGACTCTGCTTTGCTTAGGCTTGGAGGTACATACGGTTTCTGTATTTTGTGAGGATCTGGCAACTGATGGTTCAAATGTTTTCTCTGAATGTCAGGTGTTGCCGCGTCCAGTGCGTGAAATCTTCATGTCGTCTGAATCCTGCTAATGCTGTTTTTATCAGTGGCCGCCAGCTGCACCCATCCCTTGGATGTTACGAAAGTGTGCGTTCTTTCCAACTCTGTAATACTGCAATCGTCGTTCATCTTCGAATTCAAGGCGAATGCAGACAACGATCAACGAAGCTGGGTCCAAACGTCCTTCTGCATTTTCCGTAATACGCGCCAATGTCGCTAGTCATGGTATTCGTAGCATGTACCAAGGCTTGACTGCTTCACTACTTCGGCAAATGACCTATTCTATGGTGCGCATCGGAGCCTATGAAGATTTCAAACGTCGTCTATCAAAGAACGGCCGTCCCTCTACGATACAGCTCCTCATGGCTGCTACTGTCGCCGGCGCTCTCGGTGGTATCTCGGGAAATCCAGCGGGTTGCGTGCTTTCCGTCCCAGTGTCGAATGTAACTGATGATTGTCAGATATATTATTCGTTCGAATGACTAGCGATATCACTAAGCCGCCGGAGAAACGTTATGGTTATTCCAATGCACTCAGTGGACTAGTCAGACTTGTGAAGGAAGAAGGCCTCAAAGGACTGACAAGAGGATTGGGTACTAACACAGTTTCGTCCTTCCTATGTCCATCGAAGCCGCTCGCTGACGAATTTACTTTTAGACGAGGGCAGTACTTATGAACGTACGTGTTATTTCCCTTGACTTGAGACGTTTGTAATTCTATTTTCCCCACTAGTCATCTCAGGTGTGGTCGTAAGTTGTCGTCACCTCTAACAGGCTCAGTCTACATTGACCTACTCGTAACAGATATGATTTTTTCAAGACATCCTTGTTGCGGCACCCCATACCTATGACAAGTTATCAATTCCAAGACAACCTCGGAGTCCATGTTGCAGCTAGTATCCTTGCAGGCACATTTGCCACCAGTATGTACACTTGCTTTGACGCTGATTGTATTTCTAACACCTGCTGGTGAAGCCGTCTGTTCCCCTGCTGATGTTATACGATCACGCATTATGTCATCCGTATGTTATACATTTTTGATAAAGTACTGAACTCATATTTTCTGTACCAGTCTTCCGGAGACACGTTCCTTCATGTATTGACAACTTCTCTTCGGAACGAAGGGCCAAGGTTTCTATTTATGGGCTGGACTCCTGCATTTATTCGTCTCGGACCCAATACCGTCTTGCTCTTCGTTTTCTTCGAGGTACAGGTTCTTCTGTTAGGACGATAACTCGTACTGAAACTCGTTATCTAGCAACTGAAAAAAGGATGGAGCACGCTTGCATCATAACACACTCCTTGGCTTGTACGGAAAGCATAACACGCGTAATTCATACTATCCTTCCGTCGCACATATTCACCCTAGACGTATATAGACAAAATATGACTTATTTACCGTAGATAGTTTAAGGCCTGTCGTACCCCAATTCATAATGTTATTCACCTCTGTAATGATAACGTAAAACGCTGTTGTGCTAAAACAAAACCGAAGCTACCAAAAAACTACGTTGCTGTATACACAATAATCTTATCCAAGTCCTCCTGCATAGTCTATCACCTATTCGTTAGTACTGTGCATATACTGAATAGTTCACAGGCACTGACTGATTTGACCAGAACCAAAGGTCAACGAATTCACACCACTTCGGAGGGTGAGTTGGACGGGGACAGACAAATGACATGTCCGCCGCCTGTATCTGGCTGATCCACATAAACGCCCGTGCCGCCATTAACACTGGTCACAATGTACTTGCATCAACGAGATTGCCTGCGTAGGAGAAACAGAAAATCCGACCTGACAGTAACATTGCGCCACGAACTATCGCCTATCCAAATGTTAGTAATAACATCATAGATTGGTGAAGGCATTACCATTGGCATAATACAAAGAGATCCATTGAGGAGAGCCGGTTCCCTGGACATTGTTGATAGTGACCGTCCCACCATTACCTTGAGACCATGTTGAAAGGATCAGACAGAAACGTGGAATGGAAGGTTAGGATCTAACGAACCCAGCCACCCCACTCCACCACCCGCAGAAAAAGCTGAATCACTAATTAGTGTGGCAGCTCCACTTCTAGTTCCGGCTTCAGCCTCGTAAGTTGTGCCAGTAGCTACAGTGTAAGTTCCTAACGCAAATTCAGCGTCGTTATATATCCATAAGGATTCACTGCGAGCACACCTGCAGCAAGATTCACACTCCAAACGTCCGCAGCGACTATTTGTGGAGATCCAGACGACCACGATAATGGGAACCACATATAACGACTGCTTCCAAGCAAGGATGGCCTCCATCGGTCGCCCATGTATATCGCATCCGATCCCAAAGGAAAGTCATACGCGTTCTGTGAAAAGTATGTTCGAACAGCTTGAGGTGCTATATCAGCCTGGGATGACCATGGCCCTGACAATGACTTTTATAATGCCAAGTAGTGAGAAGCACTCTTTAGTCGATGATAAGAATAGAGGAACTCACCGTTGCAGAAAAATATTTGTTCGGGTTGGGAGCCCATCCAGACGTGTGAGAGGCAAAAAGATAATATACCTGTCAACTATGAGTCTTCGTAGAGACGATCAAAACAAACTATACTCCGTTGCGCTTGATGATACCAGGAGACTCCAGAGTAGAACCTATCCGATAAGGAGTTTTAAGCAAGTCAAAATGATGGAGTAGCCTGAGTCATGCATACCAGAAAGGACGCTAACTTGTGCAGACACATTGTGATAATCGGTAGTCAACCGGGAGATCTTGAAATTCTGATTGTTATCCGATGCATATAGCAGATAGGCAGTCGCGCTGATAC
>NW_026848789.1:0-17332 GCF_030435595.1 Desarmillaria tabescens | reverse complement strand
GTCGGGGGGGTGTTACGCTCTTCGATTGTAAAGTGGCGTTTCGAGGATCGGATGAGACAAGTGATTTCTCGGGCTCTATTAGAAACAAACCATCACATTTCAGTTTTCTGACTTTCAGTTTACAGGAACTCCCAAGGAGAGCAAAGAAGGATGGGGTTGTATAGGTAGGGAAAGTACTTAGCGAATACATTGCAGGATAACGATAAGCACCTTTTTCAGAATCCTTCACCGTTTTGGTCAAGCTCGAGAGGATCTGCGCTGGAAATGTATTTGCTTTTACCCAAATATCAAGTATCTTTTTGGTTTTTTCCTGTAAAAGGGCGAAAAGGGTCGGTCAGGACCATGTCTAGTTAACATTATCACAGAAGACAGAAAGGCCGTAGAGATGAATGGCACAGGACAAATGCACCAAAGAAAGTAATCGTCAGACTCTATTGATAGATACGCATGCTGTTGTAATGCCTGTAGCGAAGATAAGGTGCACGCCCTGGCACGTCCTGTCTTCTTGATGATGTCAGTGTATGCCGTAGGACACTAACCTTGAATTCATCTTTTCCAGTGGAAAGCATATCTTGGAAAAGCCCTTCCAAGATACCCTCAACCTTGGAAAGAAACGTGGCGGCATTGCCTTGACTGGAGCCGGCTGAAAGCTCATGTTTGTTAACCTGATGTCGTGCCGCCCGAGAAAGTGCATCAAAGACATATAGGCTGTGGATCTTGGATGGCGCTGGAAGAGCTTTATGGGTACGGTACAAGATAGACACAAGTTGGACATCATCCTATATAAGAGACACGGCAGAAAGTCGAGAGCGACAATCAGCACACCAGCACGCCAGTAAAACAATATAATGCACGCACCTTCATCGACTTGAGCGCGATTTCTGTTAGCTTGGTCACTTTCGACGCTGAAAGGCGCTTGGCAGTTACAATCTCCTTCAGCTGCGATTCGAAGTCCTGCATCACGGTTGAATAGCAATATACCAGTAGATGCAATGTAACGTACACTTAGCAATGCCATTATGGCTTTCATAGACCCTCCAAGGGGGCCAGGAGGAGATACGGGTAAGTACAGGGAGAAAGAGGATGGAGCGAAGATGTGGCGTGAGGGAGAGAGGATCGTGTTTACGCTTGTTGTTATGATGCGCACCTGATTTCCCGTTGCACGTTTTCTGGCTTCATGTCACTCCCAGCGAAGGCGACGCTTACTGGCGCCTGTCTCTTCACTGCCCTCACCGTCTATGCAGTTCACTTTCAGCAGAAGCAGGAGCGCGAGGTGAGAGCTTTACTTGACGTCGCAAGAATGTCTACTCATACGGGACCAGACGCAATACCAAGGTGTGCTGAAGGATGACGTTCGCCGGGCGGAGAAGATGCGCCAGCGCAAGGAGGACTTCGAAGAATCCAAACGGAAGCGCGCGCTGTATGAGAGCGTTCAAAGGGTTGAAAAAAATACCTCTGATGCATGATCCTGTCGTCTGGTACATATGATTTTATTATGCCTGGTTGAAAGAGTTTATTCAAAACATTTAGATCATCGACGTCCCTCCTATTCAGAAGCCATATAAACCTGGTCTGACTATCAGTACCTATGGTTATCGATATGATCATAAATGTCAGCTTGTGACTTGTATTGTCTACGCCGACGGTTCCCTGGATGCCCCAGTGAGGACATGAAATCGTTTTCAACGTTTGATGCTCACAGCACACTACCTGTGATAATGGCTTCGACTAGTCTAGCTCACTTTCAAACTGGAGGATACATCAGCATGAAGAGTGAAAACCGCCTAGGACTTAAGCTTGGTTCATTACTTGTCCTTGTAATTATAGGTTGGCACTCTTCGCAAACCTCCAAGTGCCATCTTAAGAGTATATCGAGTCTCTTGCCAACGATAACTTGTTTCCTTTTTCCTTTGCTACTATGAATATGCTCCCCTCTTCTTGTATTCAATTCATCTTTCCTATTCTTATTTTCTTGCTCTTATTCTATTTCTTGGTTCGGTCCCGTAGCAATTAATTATTCTTATAAGTAATCTAGTTAGCGTTATATCTTCCCAGAGTAACCAACTGTAGCACGGACGTCGTTATCCTTTTTTTTTAAAGGAGCACCGACAACTAATAAAACAAACAAACTTCCTTCTTACGAGCCTAGCTCCCTTGGGTCTTTAACACATCATCTCCTAAGAGGACACAGCAACTCCCTCCATCCAGAATTTCGTAGCCCTTTCGTTAAGATGGCCCCAATAATATGTACTTACAACTTGGTGGCGTGGCTTCCCTCGTCTTGAGGTCGGAAGAGAATCACAGCGAGTTACGAAGGCAGCTCGTGCCGTCATCCCTTAGTCTCAGTTCGCTCGACAGGGCTACCATCGTGGGCCATTGACCATAGCCGGAGTTAGAACTTGCATCACGCTACTTAGCGTATGTAAGGTAGATGCAATAAAGTTTGTTCTGCAGTTTGACACTTGCATACGCAAAAGCGTCGTTTTCTCCTTTTCCTTCAGGTTGAAATCACACGACATGTTAACCTTGCGACCTTATGCTGACAATGATGCCTATAGAACCACCTCTGAACACGACCTCAACCAGTGGGCCAAAGGACGTTACCGTACATGGTGGCGATCGAAATAGGTTTTGACACGATCACGTTCAAACGAGCTTAACCATCTCCGGGACTCCCCTTATTTAAATGTCCCTGATATGTACCTCTGACCTCTGTTTCAAGTTGCGACGTATGTCGATACCACTGCGCAGGTTCGGATTGTTGCCGTTTGAGCCAGATAGTAGCTTAGGGTCTCAGACGGAAAGTATGTGATAAAACATGGAGAGTCTATGGTTGATGTCACCCCACAATAATTTAAGTACACTTGTTGGGAGCCACCGTTTTTCCCCGACTGCGATCTCACAAGTTTCAGACGCAAATGTATTGGCAGGGGCGTCTGGTTTCGCTTGTATCGTATCTAGGATTGAGATACAGCGGATACAAATAAACATATGAAAAGTCCCAGAAACCT
This sequence comes from Desarmillaria tabescens, assembly GCF_030435595.1. Classification (NCBI taxonomy): domain Eukaryota; kingdom Fungi; phylum Basidiomycota; class Agaricomycetes; order Agaricales; family Physalacriaceae; genus Desarmillaria; species Desarmillaria tabescens. Next base: position 14,321 of record NW_026848789.1, on the reverse strand, counting down.
CCGTGAGTAGTACCAAGAGTTTGCATATACAAGATCCTCAAGTCCGAATCGGGGTCAGGACATTCTACTGTGAGAAGAGCCGAGTCCATCAAGTCTAACTCGGATAAAAATCAGGTATATGTCATACCCCTCCTCCGCCACGAGTCTCGCCCACAATATTCACGAGGAAAGTCATAGGGCGGCGGCGGTTATTCGGACAGTAAAGGGATGGCCAAGTTCAAGTACAAACAGGCAGCCAGCGCTTTTAACTCAAATCGCAACTCGGAAAAAAGCCGTTCCAGTAGCGTTAGAGGAAAACAGAGCGCTAGGTCACAGGTTGCTAACCGCCTCCGAAAGATACCGGAAGAGCTCGGAGTTCCGTCTAGAATCGTCATAGATCGTTTATAGCCGCCCCGTGCCCATCCAATTTCAACCTTCAAGGATCCCTCGTCACAATTCAGGTATGTATTCCCTACGGAATCCTTCCTCGTTTCCGCTCCCCGCGATTGATGAATCATTAATGTGGGGGTATGAGGATGATCATGTGTATGTCTCGTCACCTTCTGTAAATACCGCCCGTCGAACATTATGAACTGAATTGGCCATCGTCACAGTGATTACGGGCTGCGCTCGGCCCATATGCTGATCTCGTAACATGTTGCAAGATGTTGAAAGCCGGTCTCGAGCATGTCCGGACGGAACATGTCAATGTTCAAGTTCTAGCTTCATCAACGTTTCATGATCAAGCTTCGTTGTACGTTTCTGTTGACCAGCGGCAATGACTGGTATGACTCATGTGGACGGCAGGGTGTTTCTCTAAGGAAAGCGCTTCCGCCGAGAGACCTAGCTGTAGGGGGTGAGTCGATGAGGGATGGTTCAATAGGAGCCAGGAGGCGGGGGATCGTGACCAGAAAAGACAAGGTGAATTTTGTATTCTTGTCCGTTCGCGCCGTCGAATTGAAATTAGCACACTCGGAGAGCACATGCCAGATCAGGAAAACTGCTCATTTGTTCCACTTGCCGCAGCGAAAAGAGGAACTTGAATTCGGATCGGAGAAACTGGTCTGAGAATGATGGGTGACCGCTGGGTCTGTGTTGCCAACTGCGCTTGTGGTATTAGCATAACACCCGTGCAATGTGAGATCGAGATACGTAGCATTTGGTCCGGTGAGAACACAATGGCAGCTGATATGATGTCAGTCACACAGGCGCTGGTCTGCAGAGAGCGACGAGATATTCTGACAACACAAGGAAAAAGGGAAACACAGGGAGAATAACTGCCCCCTCCTAGATGAGACCATGTAAAAAACGTTGAAGAAGACGTCGAATATAGGCACAGACAATAGAGGCTCTTTCACTTGGGAGCTGACAGCTGACTGATTGCGCGGAGACAGATCAATATGGATTGCGGGGTAAAGGCAGTTCATGCAAAGGTCATATGAAGAGAGTATTGCACGATCCTGGCAGGTTTTCGGTACACGACAACGGGACGGATCAGTAGCAGGGCTACTACTGGGCTGGCCAGAAGCAACATATGGTCGACTGCTCTAGTGTGGCGCGGTGCGGGGTATTAAATAAAATTTGTAGCTTTCCAGGCACTCGGGAGGAACATTCTTCCCGGGCCGAGATGATACGCCGGTTACGGGTGACTCCGGGTGTTACCCAATCAGACCGGATCTTCGGAGCGGCCTCAAAAACTGGACACCCTCAGTGGGGCTTTTTCATTACCCTCATTGGGCAACAGTCTGTTCAGCACTATTTCGTTGTTCAGCATTATTTCGCTGTTCAGCACAGCGGACTCACGTTCCTCGTGTCGTCACACGACGACGGCGGTCCTTTATTTACCCTGCATATATCCACAGTGACTCTGACCGGCGCACTTTCTCCCGTCGATCGCGGTATCCGTTTCCGACAATCTTGAAAACGAACCACTCTCCTTACCACCTTCCACCATCACCATGGCCAACTACCTCCCGGTTTTACTCGTCTCGGTGGCGACGAATGCGACGCCAGACGACTCTGCTCTATCCACTTTGCCACGGGGTCAGGTTGATTACTTGAGCCACGACTGGCAAGAAGAGGATGTCTGGAAATCGTGGCGCAACATGACGAGACAAAAGAATGAGATTGCGAATGGGATGCGTCTAGAGAATGCCAGCTGGAGAACTTGGTGGAAGCAACGTAATAAGCTTAAGACGGTGTCCCCAGAGACGCTCAACTGGTGCGGCAATCACCTTTTTCTTTCTATCCTTGGACCCTAACAACATTTTCAATTCCTCCCTATTTCTGCTCGGCAGGCTGAAGGATTCGGATGTAACCTGGCTCTATGGCCCACTACATACCGCGGTAGAATGGACTCCACCCCCACGCAAGTCGACCGTCACCCCAAATGATCATCTCGACTTGTCTTCACCCAAGCATAAACCTATCTTGAAGCACCGTAACCTTAGTGAATTTCTTACTTCGGATCTACCCCACAGCCCGGCCTTTAGCCCTTCCGAAAGCGATAGCGAACAAAGCGCTAACCAGCAACACCGCCACTCGGAATCTCAAACGGACGTTTCTGCAGGCAATCAATCGCGGCCTCCATTAGGGCACACCAGGTCCGACACCCACATCGCTCGCTGGGGCCCAGATCGTGCATTCCGCAGGGATTCGCCACCAAGAGTCGACCCGCCCGCAGCCAGCGCTGAAGACCGTACATCCAGCACATTACGTTCATCAAACCACGCCTACAGCGGCACCGACCTCAATGGGTACTTCCAGGCACATCTGCGGTCCAGCGATAATTCCCCGCTCTCCGGATCCGATGCGAACAACAGCACTAACACAAACAGCTCCCTTCAGACTCAGCCAAAGAAGAAGCATAAGCATATCACTTTCAATACCTTCGTCGAGCAATGCATAGCAATAGATAAGCCGAAGTCTAACCGAGCTGAGAAGATCAAGAAGGATAGTGTTTCGCTACCTACTGGGAGTCGCTCTGGCTGGGATGGCCGGACAGGAGCGAAGGGTGTCAACTGGCAGATGAACTACGAAGATGATGATGACGACGACGAGGAGGGTGATGAAGGAGGGTGAGTTACTCGACCTTCATTCTGGAAACAAACGTCTGAGTTTACCGTCCTACTAGCTACGATGAAGATGCCGAAATTTCTTCTGCGTCCCCGCAGACATCGTCTGATGAAGAGGGTCCTTCGCAGCATTGGGAGAAGCGACAGTCTCATTCGTCTTCTTATCCTTCGGCGCACAATGATGATGATTACGCCGACAACGAGTGTGCTATCTGTACCGATTCAGAGTCAGAAACTGAACCGTCGCAGCCTCGAACGGCTTATTCCTATCCCCTCGTGAATCATGTCCAGGATGATTCAGATGACGATGATGATGGCATAATCGAAATGCGACCCTCGAGGCACACCCAGGTCTCGACCGCGCCTACGCCTGCCAGCCAGAGGTCGCAATCAAAGGTGTCCAATGCGTCTTCGTCAACCTCGACCTCATCTGCATCGACCTCGTCATCGATAATAGCCGAATCTCCGAATTCGACAACTCCAGAGTCTGGCGGTGAGAAGCGTCGGAGGCGGGGATCCAAGTCTGGGAGAAATGTCAAGGCGGTATCTAGGCGGCGTCACTCGTCCAGCGCATCAGCAGCGACTCTCCGGCCCCAGGCACCTCCGTCATCGTCCTCTTCATCGTCCTCGTCGTCCTCGTCATCTCCATCCCTAGTCTCGACCAATACCCTATCTCCTTATACCTTAGCTTCTGGGCCGGACCACGAACAAGCAGCACAGAGTCACTCCACGCACAATGTCAGTACAATTGCACCTATTGCCCCGACAATGTTAAAGATTGGTGGCGGTGGTGATGACTGGAGTTGGGACGGGTTTGGCGTGCGCCACCATTTCTCCGGACATCATCGTACTGGTCATTCACAACATAACGAGCTGTGGATGGAAGGCTTCGGTGACGAGGGTTGGAGTGATGAAGGGTACGGTAACATCGACGATGGTACCAAGAGCCACCCGACAGCCTCCGGAGCACCGGTAGAATTGGTGTATGTTCCCAATCCAGCCCTGGGAAGAGGGTTTGGCGGTGTGTACAGACGCGATGACACCCCGGACATTGACGAGAGTGAGAAGGAGGATGATGATGCCGCACCCCGAGCACGGCTGGCAGAGGACAGCGGTGAGACGACATATCATCATAAGGGGGCATACTTTAGTGTTACAGACGACCCCAGACAACAGCTTAGGGCGAAGAAACTGGAACGAAGAGCTGGAGGACCGCCTTCGCCTGTACGCATAGTTGTACGCACGCCGCCTCAGGTCCAGGCTGATGCTGAGGGCAGCCCTTATGATTATTTTGGGGGCATGGATATGAACCCAGGGGAAGATTACTTTGGACGTCCTGGTGGAGCTGGTAGGCGAAGAGTGGTGAGAAGGGAGGATGACGCGGTGGAAGACGAGAGGAGGGAGAACGCCGATCCTACGACGTCTCAGTTGACACCAGATCCGGTCAGCATCCCTAAAGTGTCAAGACCTACATCGCCTCCCACAACGACATCGCTGCAACCACCGCCTACACGTGGGCGAACCTCATCTCCAACGAGGTCATCACCAGCTACATCCCCGTCGTCATCAGCTGCAAGCGCCCCTCCTCGTGGTAGATCCCTAACACGCTCACCGTCGTGGTCGAGTGGCGTTTCGGACCGCGAGCGATCGAGGTCGAAGAGTGTGAGCTCGACGTCGCCGATGGGCAGCTTATCGCCTGATGGTAGCCATAACAGCATTGGTGCAGTGGCTGGCGGTTTATATGCTGGCGGCCGGTCGGAGAGAGAGAGGACAGGAAGAAGGAAAGAGAGCAGACGATTAGGAAGCTCGAGTGGGAGCAGTGTGAGTCCTGATGCAGGTTCGACAATGCCGGACCAAGACTTGCTCTCTTCTTCTATCACTTCTTCAAGGACTGTTCGACCCTCGCAAGGATCAACGGAAGACATCTCAGAGTCTAGACCTTCGAGCTCCTCTCAGGCAGAGCACAATGCAGCGTTCGCTATCACGGAAGAGCCAAGATATCCCATTGAGGAATCAGATACACCGCGTTCATTGCAGCACACGCCGACGAATTCGCCTTCTAGGAGTCTGAGAATATCACATCCTAGTCCCAACTCAACGCCGACGAAATCGTCGACCCAAGACACTGAATCTGATTCGAACTGCACGACCCCGACGCCGCCGTCTCCTCTCCAAGGGCCTCTGCCTTTACCGAAGCATCACGCGAGGAGTTCGGGTCGTCGGAGTGCAACCGATTCTAACTCTACTTTCCAGTCAAATAGGGCGATGCATGACAAGGACGACTCGTTAATGGGTCGGATGGTCAATTCTGCAGGGTCTTATCTGGGCTTCTGGCACTGAAACCGCAGATCTTTACGCTATTGACGCGCGCGTTTTTTGTTCTGTTGCTGGACTCTTCCTTTTCTCTGTCATTATTGTGTTACACTAATTCGTAATATTCATACCCGACAAGCTTGCATTATTACCTACAATACCCACTACAATCGACCACCCGTCTCATGACCGCATCTCTTTTCATCCTGTATCACTTATTCTGCGTCTTTTGCTCCTCCTGCACTTGCCTGTCTGGATGAATGTATGTTGTTAAGTACATAGCATGTAATATTAAGTTAAATAGCCGGCATAATCCATTTGCTTCTGGAAAGCATCCCGAATTTCAACGTTCTCCACCTAAAGCTGATGACATTATTGCATAACTTAAGCTTCATGATGGAGCCACATTTCCCACTGTTCAATTATTCTGCCTTCTCAGTTTCCCTTGCCTCTCTTTTCTTTTAGGGCACATTTGCCTTACCACGAACGACTTCGATTCTGTGAACGGCTCAACGGTGTTCTAAATGTGCAGACGAGAGAGTCTGAGTCCTGTCTACTACTTGCAACGATGCCGACAACATGTCACTCCAATTCGCCCTGAAGACGACCTGCTATCTTTTCAGTCGCTACGCGAGTCCTCACTGGTGGAAATTATTGAACTCGAGAGCCTCTTTTTCTAACTTGAACGCGTTGTTCGCCAAACTATGCTTACAGTGGGTGGCTTTTCATCACACACTGGGTTGGGCCAACTAACTGGTGACGTTTATCTTAGCTTTAAGAAGGGTAGGGTCGACTGGACTCCTACGTTTGAGCTTTGTTATGGGATAGCGGTGTCCACGCCGGTATATATAGACGCGAATACAATAACCTCGAATAATGAATGTCGCTATAACAATATGATGATCAATCGCCTCGATGTTGATGCAGATGTCTGACACGCACCGGCAAACAGAATAACCCTCCCTCGTGGTGACTTCTCTTCTCTCAACACACCTGTCGCCAGCCCGCCGCGATGGACTCTCATACCAAGGAGACAAACCCAACCGACTCTACCACCACTATCGCATCATTCCCATTCAACGACACGAATGCAGATCTCATTCTCCGTTCCTCTGAAAGGGTTGACTTCTATGTTCACAAATCACTCTTATCTCTTGCATCGCCCGTTTTCCGAGACATGTTCGACATCGGTCAAGCAGCGCAGACACTCCAAGGCGGCATTCCCGTCGTCCAGATGTCAGAGGATAGCGATGTGCTCCACAAGCTTCTGATCTGGTGCGATCCTAGATCTATACTCCTTCCGAAGCAATTCACCATTGACGACATTTCTCGCGTCCTCTCCCTGACGGATAAATTTATGATGGAGGGTATAGCAGGCCGTGTATCGATGTTACTTTCCGAGTACGTTAAGGAGCAGCCAGCACGCGTGTACGCCTTAGCGTATCGAGGATGTGGGTCCTGGGGCGCTGAGCTCATGCGAGCTGCGGCATGGCAGACTCTGAAATCCGATTTCCCTCATCACACTCGCGCCTTCGATGACATCTCAGCAAAAGCTTTGATGCGCTTATATGAATATCGCATTGATTGCATTACAGCTGCCCAGTCGCTGATCACGGATTTAGAATGGATACCAATAGACAAACCTTGGCAACATAGGCAATCCTCCGAGCAGTTCGGTTGCAGGTGCATCTTTTTAAAGTGTGCAGGTGGCTGGACGCATGTTGCCAGATGGTTTGTTGAATATCTCCAATGCGCGCGCAACTCTTTGAAGGAGAAGCCATGTCGTGAGGCCATATTTCAACATGACTTGGGTCCCGATGTCATCGATGTCGAGAGCAGGCAGATTGCGCCTATACCCCATCCTAGGATAGAATGTTCGGCACGCGACCTGGATGACAGCAAAACTAGAACATCCTTTTCCTTATTCCAGCAAGAGTTCGCAAATGAAATTGACAGGGTAACGAAAAAGGTACTTGACACTCAAGTGTACTCTGAACCACAAGCATTGACTTTTTCCAAGGTCGAATTGGTTATTGATTAGATATCGTGCAAGTTCATAGCGGACTATATGCATAGTACAGTTTGCGCCATTGAGTATTTCGACTCTTCATTTCTCTACACTGGTGTCCCACCGCCCAATCCACAAACTATCGACCGATTAGTATTTATGGAGAGAAGATGATAACAAGGTAGCTTACTCAAATATAGCCATGATCGTCCATTTCCTGTTATCCGCCTCAGGGAAAACGAGTGAGCGAGGACCGTAGAATACCTGGTACGGATGATCGTAAGCGGAAGTGGAAGTGGGTAAAAAGACTGGTACCTCATCGTCAACCTCGTCACCTTTCCTCGGCAAACAATGCAAGAATCGCCACCCAGGCTTGGCTCCGCCTTCCTCGCACATCGCCTCAGTCACTTGATAGCCTGTAAAGTCCTTCAGACGCTGCGCCTTGGTGGACTCTTGGCCCATTGAAATCCTAGAAGCGTATCAGCTACGAGTCGGACAAGGAGTTTTGAAAAAGAAAGTACCAAGTGTCAGTAATAACGACATCTGCGTCTTTCACCGCATCCTTCGGGTTCTCGAACCATAATATGTTACCAAAGCCGTGTTTGCTTTCTTGCTCCGTTATTTGTCCAAATGTCGACCCTTCTAACCGTATTCCAAGTTCCCTGACTTTGGACACTACGGGCTCGGGTGCGCCGTACCCCACAGGACTAGCGACACGCATTTTATGCCCCAACCTCGGGAACGTGACAAGCATATCATGCAGGACATTCGCCGAGTCACCAACATAAGCTATAGTCAAAGGAGGGAGTTCTGGCAAAGGGCCACTTTGCTTTTTCGCCTTTTTGCTCTTGGCAAATTTGGTTTTCTTGTCGGATTCAGTCGACGGTTCGGGTTCTGATTCCTTTTCTTTAGGTTTAGAGGCTGTATCGGGTGCTGGTATGGGTTTTGCTGCGAGGGATTCGGGAGTAAAGAGGTGGGCATGTTCGTGTAGGGTTAGCAGGTCGGCCAATATTTGGGGTAGGATGCCATAGGTCAGAGAGCGCATTAATAACGGGAACCGGGGAGTATTTTGCGAGTTCCTAACGGTAAAATGGTGAAAATGGAGAAAAGCGAATACAACATACCGTGACTCACCTCGACTTCGTGATGTCCACCGACACGCGCGAAGATACCTTGACACATTCCTCCAATAACTGTAGCAGTATCCCTTACACTTTCCCCTCCGCCTTCTCCCTTATTCCAGCTGATTTGGATATCATCCTTACCCAAGAATAATGCTTTCCCGCCGAGCACGGTCCGCGCTTGTCTCAGCCGCAATCCGCGTTCGCGTGCTTCGTTTTGAGAACATCAACGCGACAGTCTTGCTGAAGAGGCTCTGACTTGGTAGACGGAGGTTCCTGGAGGCGTTGTTTTTTCCCTTTTCATGGGGTGCTAACCAAGGAAGCGTGAGCTGTTTCTGGTAGTGCGCATGGGAGATGAGACGACGGATTTGCGGCACCGATAGGTCGGCAAGCGTTAACAGATGCGGTGGAGGCATTGTGAGGAAATAGTGGTCAAGGCGTCCTGCACAACAACCTTGACGTTCCTTTGTTGTTGTTTGTGGAAAGGAAGGATTGTTTTATTATGTAGTCGTCGGTGCTCCTCTTTACAGACGTTCCGAAAAACCTTGTCCACACTGCCAAAAAGGGCAGGTAAAATCAAAAAATCAGATAAATACAAGAAAATCGTAGAAATAGCATACAGACTTCATTTGTGCGTGTCATTTAGTAGAAAGATACAAATTTAATGATCCATGGGTGCTGCAGTGTGTCGTAAAGATAATACTTGAAATAAGAACATCTGACCGATGAAGAACTAGTGAGCGCCGCCAGATTTACATGTTCAGGCTGTCTCGCACCGAACAGCCGGTCACACCTTCGTTCTTGCCATCATCGTCATTCAAGAGACAAGAAAAGACAAGACAGCTTTGAAGAACGATTCTGCATTCAGTCAAGCAAGCCGCCGCCGTGATTTTGCCACAGTTTGGACGTCGACAGCTCCCGGTCTCCTGCAACACAACGCCATAGTCCGCCCGCACCATTTCACTGCGACAAAGACATCTGCAAACTGGATATCCTGGCTTTATTTCGTCAGTTTTCACGGTTAGGACTGGGCTGGTGGGGGTTCAGGCGTTGTAGACTGGGAAGCTTTGGAGAGGGCGCAGTGGCTGGTATGCTAAACATACATCTTCAAGGGAAGTTACCCACTTTCATTTTGGAACGACTTATTACTGTTTACAAGGGAGAAAACATCTACACAGCCTCCCACACCACTCTAATGCTCCGCCGCTGCCTCCCATTACCGCTAGCACAGACCCCGCTCATGACGTCCTACCATTGACCTATTGGCCTCATACCTGTTACATTACCTCTATACACCTCGTACATCCTCAACAAATCTATTTATGATACATTACACTCACGAATGAAGGCACCATGCTATTTTCACAATTTTCTTGCATTTTTTTATTTTTTTTATTTTACTTGCCTTGTTTGGCAACCGTGGACAAGGTTTTTCGGAACGTCTGTATTTATTTAGATATATGACTCAGGACATTGTAATATTAGTACAAGTGACTCAATCCTTCGTGATAAGTGAAGTGAGTCGAGTAGAATCATAGTTACAATGTAATAACTCGGAGGCCCGTATATAAAAGCAGTTGTTAGATCAAATAACACACCTTTCTACCTTCACTTACATTCCCTTAAATCATGGGACCTGGGTCAGGCCTGAGGAAACGCCTACCAGGTTAACAACTCTACTCTATTGAACATTGAACATTCTTGTTTAGGGTCTGTTCGGCTGCCAGGCACGGCCAGTTTTTGGCGCCAATTAGTTACCGTTTTTGGAAGACCAACATGAACCGGCTTTCCTCGTCGTCGTTTCGCTTGTTTTTGAGCTCTCTACATGTCCTAAAATCTAGCACACTATTAAAACAAACACCCTTGATGTTATTCCATTTATTTGAATGATTTTCTGTGCGCAATCTACCTAAGGAATGCTGTTTCTGGCCTAGCACGAAACTTTGTCTTTCTGCCTCTAGCTGAGGTCCTCTCCCTTAGAAGCACGAGAGGCTCTATCAAGACCATGGTTAATACATTTTCATCTATTATCCAAGGACTTTGAGCTTTGAGATCCTTGGTAATATAAAGACCTACCGGCGACTCCGATCAAGGCAGTCAAGGTTGTCAAACTGCCTTGAAAGTCGATGTCTATTTACCTATACATTGTTTGATATATGTATATTACTCCAGGAGATATAAATATGTCATTATTACCATCTCAGAGATACACATGTGCTTTGGAAGTCTTGACTACAGCAGGAGGAGCAGCTTGAACTTGTATTATTGCTCTAATTCATCCTGGATATGTTCCTAGATCATGGTTGTCTAACCGATGATGTATCATAATGTACTGGATGATTTACAAGCTATTCAGACGGTTACGGATGTTCAGAAATACGCAAAACGACGACGAGAAAAGTCTGTTCATGTTGGTTTTCCAAAAACGGCAACTAACTGGGCGCCAAAAACTGGCCGTGCCTGGTAGCCGAACAGACCCTTAAGTCTCGTCTTAGCTAGTATTCGGTTACTCAACGAATCCTCACACCACTGCTCCTAATCGAACGTCCATTAAGAATTACGGGAGAGGTTTCGATTGAACCTAAAGCTAGGCGCTACTCTAACAAGCTACTTCAGAGGAGACAAGGCCACAGAGCTAGCCTAGCTGGAGGGATAAAGGTGATTATTACTGTGCATATGCGCCTCCAAAGACTATTAATCTTTCCTAGGTTTATCTTGAGATGTACACCTACGAAAGGTATGCGTTTTGCGTTCGGCTGTCGGATGCTAGATTGAGAATTGGCGCCTCAGAATCACAAATAGCATTTCTGTTCTGCTTCACGGTATAGCGCCAGTCAGCCGCCGAAAGAGATACTTGTCATCGCTCACTGCTCCCGAATTCCTGTGACTTTTCTGCATCATGACTACTACGAACACCACCGCGACCGTTGCCGATCCTCCTTTCAATGACCCAAAAACTCAGATCTCATCCTGCGATCCGCCGATAACGTCGATTTCTATGTTCACAAATCCAATCTTTCTTGCGCATCTCCGGTCTTTCGAGATATGTTTGAAGTTGGGCAAGGAATGCAAACCCTTCATGATTCCGCGCCTGTTGTCCGATTGAGCGAGGATGGCAATGGGCTTTACAAGTTGCTGATGTGGTGTGACCTCAGCTTAGACCCTACCCAGACTCCATTGAGCATCGACGACGTCGCCCTCATTCTCTCCATTACCGACAAGTACATGATGAACGGCGTTGCCAGTCACGTCGGCATACTTCATCATTACATTGAAAAAGAGCTGCTCATGGTATATGCATTAGCCTATCGCGCCCGCAGCTCATGGGGCGAGAAACTCATGCGGGCAGCTGCATGGCAAATGCTTAAATTTTCCAAACTACCTTTCACGCCATCTACACCGAAGGCCCTCAAGGACCTTCCTGCCACGGCGATGTCATACCTGATCAATTACCGAGAAATGTGCGGTGTGTCTGCTCGATCTTTGGTCGCAGATATGTCCTGGTTAAAGGGCACGAGCTTTCCGGCACCGTGGGCGCATGGACAGAAGGCTTTATGCAATTGCCCATCCGGCTCCTATCGTGACCGTCGTGTCTACCTTTGCCCGTGGTGGTTACGCCTTATGAAACGTATCGGAGATGCACTTTTAGAATCGCCCTGTGTGGAATCTTTAATTGTTTGTGTCGGCAAAGATGCATCGCCTGTTACCCGAGTCGCTGGAGTAAATCTTGCCGATGCAATGTGCTGCAATGCATGCAATGATGGTATGGATCTAAGCGCGGCAAGCGAAGGGTTGATGAAATTGCAAGCGGAACTCGCGGAGAAGATCGAATTGGTTACTAGACAAGTTCGTGTAATATTGCTTCTCCCGAATTATCCAGTTCTCAACGTCGCTTTTACTTAGGTTCTGCTAGTCATTGATCCGTAGGAGCGTAGAGCCAGAATATTTGTGTGGTTGCTTTGACTTTCACGCGTTATGTTCCCGCCTAAAATTACCTGGGGCCGCAGTAAATCAGAATTCTGAATGATCTTTGCCCGCCGATTCGTCAAAGTCTGAGTCCTGGTGCTGGAGATTATGGAAGTTCTGATGGTAAAGTTCCAGTGATCACTGATGATCGTTAAAAAAGACAAAATTCAAGTTAAATTGGTACCTAATTACAAAGATCGGCCTAGCAGCTAGTGTCCCCAACATTGCATGGCAGTTAGTCCGCACTACTGCATGCACATTACCATTGAGTCTTCGTTTAGAAAGAACTTAAAATGAAGTTTAATGAACTGAATAAAAATGTTTAGGCTCGTGACCAGCCATGCATCGCCACGTGGCTGCGCTTGTCACTTTGGCGAAGCGGCTGGTCCGATACGTTACGAATTTGGCAGGACCTGCCAAAGGTGAGTGCGCACTTAGAATTTCGTCGTCGTATAATCATGAAAAAAAGTGTCAAAATTGATATAATGAAAAGATGGTATTTTTCGATTTCAAGTCGATTGAGACCAACTTGTTTTTCTGAAGAAAATGAAAAAATTCTAAGTCTTTCATGTTGAGTGCACCAAAATGGGGTATAAGCGATGTCGTTTGCCTCTCGATAATTGGCCTGTGCTTGTCAGGTATCTGAAAAAGCTCGGTACTGTGCAAACTTCTCATCCTGCACCCAAGAAGACCCCCGCACTGAGGAAGGGGGGGATTTTTCCATGTTGAGGTCATCAAACTTAAATTTTTTCATTTTCTTCAGAAAAAACATGTTGGTCTCAATCGACTTGAAATCGAAAAATATCATCTTTTCATTATATCAATTTCGACACTTTTTTTCATGATTATACGACGACGAAATCCTAAGTGCGCACTCACCTTTGGCAGGTCCTGCCAAATTCGTAACGTATCGGACCAGTCCTTCGTAGGCTCATGTCCCTTGATCCCGTGATGTGAGCCGAAGAAGGAAACTGGTTGCGAGTCTAAAAAATGTTCTGCGTTCTGTGACACATCACATGATCCTCAGCATTCTGTGACTCAACGCGCTTCACGTGATCTGGAGCGCTCGTTGATCTTCAAATGGAAACTTGGAACTAGCAGAACACCAGCCACTGCACTAACTCGGTCGCAGTCTCGCCGTTCCTCTACCTGTCTTCTATCGTACAGTTAGTTTTCAGCGCCATTGGAGTGATAGTGGGCGTATTTCTTATATCGTTCGGCTACAGTTTCGAAAGGAGCATGGCGGCCATGCAGCTGGAGACACCCTCGCGAATCTGGCGAAGAATAGAAGCCATAGAGGGACCGGGACATGCCCTCGTTACCCTCAATACCTGGATTCGATGACTCCGATGGGTCCATTGAGGCACACACGCCAACGGATGATCTCAGTGCGTCCGACGTGCATGTTGGTACTCCGATGCATTCCACTCCGGCTCTGTCTTCCCATCACACGCCGACTTCTCGCAACCCTTCAAGTGTATCTAGCACTACTCGCTTTGCCCATTCATTTGCACGCTCGGCCGTTCGTCGGCTGCGGCGTCGGCGCCTGAGGAACAAAGACAAACGCGTCGTACAGTTTCGATGTCAGTGCAATACCATCACTCCCGATGTTCGTGACGAATGGGGGGATCGAGTATCTTTTAGATGAAGAGGAAGAGGACGAAGGTGTTTTGAGGCAAAGCAAGATAGCGTTCCGATGTGTACCTGCCTCCGGATGGCATGGATGGCGATGAGGAGCAGGATGCTTCTATCTCTGAGGCTCTTCAATCAGTCAGTCGCTCAAGCTCCCCTTTCTCTGAACACGTTCAGCCTACTCCGAAGAAGAACTATGACTATGTGGTTCCGCTTAGATCTGAGCCA
>NW_026848788.1:0-17418 GCF_030435595.1 Desarmillaria tabescens | reverse complement strand
CCGAGGACGGAAATCAGTTGTTTGCATGGCTGACAACTAGCATGAAGGGGGTCAGAGACCTGATCCTGGGTGTGGAATTAGATGTAGACATTTCCATTGTTCAAGGATTTTTGAATCGATGGTGCAAAACACTACGAACAATCAAAATCAAGCAGATCGGTAAGAAGTCCAATTTCTGCCCTAACCCGACTTTATTGATGTCAGAAACAGTCACGAATACTTTACTTTGGGGTGCAGGTCTACTTCGGTTTTATGGCTGTCAATTCCTGATGGCATTAGAAATTTGATGCCTCGACTCAGAGATCGGGTTGTTAACCGGATCCTTGGTAACAGTTCCGCCTGCTCAACTACGCACCTTGACAATCGGGTTTCAAGTAACATTATGGGCAGAGGAAAAGGAAAGACGGTGCGGAACTTAGCAGTACAGAGGTTCGATGCCTGTACATTCGACCTCGTCAAACACTATGAGTTTGAGTTCTTGAAGATTGTGTTAGGGTACAATTACATGGACGACAGAGAATCCGAATATTTCGTTGATGGATTCCTCATCACCAATCTCAATCGGGTGAAGACTTTACCCTATAAGAAATGGGTACACATCTGGGAATGGTTCTAGTTTTAATGTCGCTTACATTCATTTAATGTAATGTGTATACATCGTCTGGTGCAATTCCTAACGAATACGACACCTATAATTTGACCCATGATATATTGAGTCGCTATCTTTGGATTGATAATTCCGACAAAAAATAAAAGGAAGAAGACATGACAACGTCGAAATTGGCTCACCCCTTTCGGTCTCATAAAATGCATTTCGGGGACACCTTGTTTAAGTACAACCTGTTGTCCATGGACCCCATAACACGTTCGTCTGCTCACGTAGAGATTTTAACATTTCATCCCTTTAAATCAATAGGTGAGCCTTGCAGATCGTCTTATGCGGTACAAACGGTTTGAACTCATCGTTACATGTAGCCGTGTGCACATTTCCGGATATTAATGGCACCATAAACGTTAGGCAAGGATCAATACAGCTTGTAGCTGTATCCTTCTTAGTCGACCTACACCGCTACGGGAAGACGGCGACTGACCTGCACAATGCAAAGTGTAAATTCGTATTATATTTGAGCATAAGATATCTTCCATGTTATTGGGTCGACAGCTTATTCACTTCTCATATAGGATTATGCCTTTTATCACATAACGACATCTAGGATCAGCGAATTAATCCAAGAGTCGAATACAGTTCCTTGGTTCAAGTATTGGATAGAAGCAAAAAAGCTCATGTCATTGGATTCGACGACAGGATGTTTATCTCCTGGTTCAGCCAATTACGACAACACCCCTGCGATAATACGAGAACATTTAGAGTGGGTTACACATGTAACAATCGTTTAGGCTTGCATCCCTCCCGATACGAAGCATAATTGTATTGCATCACTCAGTCATATATTGGTTGAATGGGCAGTCGGCAAACCTCAGTCAATCGGTGACTCTTCATGGGCTCGCCTATGAGGTTATCGACAGTCCAGAGCAGCCTTATGTAGCAGCCGCGATGCTCGTTCGCGCTGAACACCTGTGTACTATTACTGATTCCGCTAAATCTATAGCTATCATGGGTGGTATAGCCAAGGTTCATGAAGCACCGAGTGAAGATATTTTAACCGTATGCTCGTTCTCTAACGCCATTAGAACCGCTTGGTGAGCAGTCAAAATTTCTGAATCTGGAATGTTTTTTTTTATTTAAATCCCCCTCTCAGTAACTTGTTAACTTCACTTGACTCGGATATGTCGTCAATTAATGATTGATACGAGAAATTAAATCAGTTACTATATTTTCAATGTATTTCGAATATATAAAAGACACCCCTCACTCTTATCGCCTCCCCTCAGTTTGACGGTCCTATGCAGAAGTACTCTCACATATATTTTGCCGACAGCCAGCTCGTAGAAGATAGGCTTAGATTCTTTACCATCCCCGAATTGGTATCACTTATTGAGCCTCTGATACACATTCCGTATGAACGAAAGCGTTCGAGAGAGGCACTATTGGAATTTTTCACTGCCCAACCTTTGGATGTACAACAAGCTATACAAAATACAGCTTCAAGGGAATCAGGTAACAGAAGGAAAAGAAAGAGAGTAGACGAGAACGATACTCGTTGCAGATCTAAGTGAGGCAACACAGATGTTGCAACCGCAAGAAGGGATACTGCAGATGCATGGCACTGGACAAGAGAGAGCGTCAACGAAGAAGAACCAGAAAGCGAAGAAGCAATTGTACATGATATCATTGATGGTCCTTTTTTGTGTACTGTCAATCCCAACACCAAAAAGAGCTGTGTTGAACGGTACATCGAACGAACTTCCAATCATGCTCTTAGACAGAACGTCTGCATCGTATGTGCCCGTCTCCTTTTTACAAAGAACATGCAAGAAATATCGGTTGAAAATTTACTGAACAAACATATATTAAAACTGTCTCATCCTCATCATCGCCATACCCTATTCGATGGTATACTCCTATACGAAACAGAATTAAAGGATGGACGTGGCTTCGTCTGCCACGAATGTTTCTGACATCTCAGTAATGAGATGCTTCCTCCTTTGGCTCTGGCTAACAACATGTGGGTGGGAGAGGTACCTAAAGAGCTCACCATTCTGAATTTACCGGAATGACTGTTAATTGCCAGACACTTACCATGCTGCTATCTCGTCAAACTATATCCCAAAGCAGAAAACTCACGCTTTTGGTGTAAAGACGATGCAATGTATTCCAAGTTAAAGGGAAACGTTTCTACACATCCTTTAAACAGTGATCATATAGCAGGCTTAGTCTCTTCCAAGGTACTGCCTCCTCAACCCCGGGTTTTATCAGCACTCATAGGGATCACGTATGTTGCACCGAAAGGCACAAAATTGCCTGGACTCCCTCGACAGCTTCATGTCCGCAGAAGACGAGTCCATGAAGCTTTGCTATGGTTGAAACATAACAACCCCTTATACAAGAATATCATCATTTCCGATATATTACTGGAGCAGTTACCCATAGACGGTGTTCCAGAAGAACTGCTATCCACTGTTCGAGTTTCTCATGACATGGTTGGGTTAGCTAAGGAGCAAGATGGTTATGTCCTGAATCAAGATCCCACCGATGATATTGGTAACGGTTCACTTTCTATTACAAAGCAAGTGGAAGTTTATGACAGATCAAAAGTCAATGATCCAGGAATGATTCCTCTTACAGAAGACACAGAACCAGACAGATACACAGAACCAGGTAAGTATGAAATCTTAAACTCGTTGCAAGAAATCAAGCTTTAATGTTTAGATGTATTCTTTTTACATGCAAATGGAATGATTGATGCTAACGGAGACAACATCACTGACATCGACGTGATGAGACACGCACTGGCCAATTTAGCGGATTCACAAGACGGAGGACCTATTCGACCCGAAGACAGGTATTTTATCAGGCGAGGCAGTGCTTTCACAAACGAATATGCCAGGATAGATAAAGAAACTGGACAACATACAGATGGTGGCCTGTGGAACCCTAATCACCTCTTGGGATCTTTTCTGTGGCTTTTCCCTTATGCTTTGGGTGGATTTGAAGTTGATAGACCCATAGATGTACCATATGAGGTGCACGCTAGATGGGCTCTACAGTACGCAGACAAAAGGTTCCGTAAGGATTACTATTTCGTTTTTCAAGTTTATGGCATGATGCACAAATGCAGCATATGCCGTTCCGCTAGTCTTCAAATTAAACGGTCCGGTTTTATTCGTAGTCGGGCAGCCATTGCGACTTTGACTCCAGAAGTACTACACAAAGCAGGCAAAGAAGAAACATGATGCGTACCCTTTTCCCATCCCAGAGTACAGGCGCTAAGAAGACAATTGACAGCAGTTCGAACCCGTGTTCCGGGGACAGATGAATCTAGGAAAGCCATACGATCAAAAATTTGGAGTACCAATCTCATCTTTAATCCTCCCAGTTTGTGGATTACTATCAATCCCTCTGACACTCACGACCCGGTTGCTCAAGTTCTCGCTGGCAAAGCAATCGATCTTGATAACTTCGTGAATATGTCCGGACTGAAAAGTCAGGACAGAGGAAGGAATATGGCAGCAGATCCATTCGCTGCAGCACAGTATTTTCATTATATCATCCACACTGTACTGGAAGAATTATTCAGTATCAGAGGTACTACGAGGCAATCTTCAGTTTTGAGGAAAGAGGGGATATTCGGTACGGTCAATGCATACATTGGAACAGTAGAAGCACAAGGCCGAGGAACTCTTCATCTTCACATTTTACTTTGGTTAAAGGGAGCTCCGACCGCAAATAATATGACTAAAGCATTATGCTCTGACGCTTTCAGAGATAAAGTGAAGTCATTTATACACGCAAATATTACAGCAGATTTAGGAGGAGCTTATAATGAAGACGTCGAACGTATGAAAGAAACAACAGAAGTGTCATATTCCAGGCCACCCCACCCAAGACGAGCGGATTACGAACAGATAAGAGCCATGGACCAGATAACCGTCGCTCGGACCGTTCAATATCACAGATGTCAAATGAATGTATGTCTCAAGAATCGAAACAATTGTATCAGTTGCAAAAGGCGCGCACCTTTTCCCGTGTCAACGGACGTGTGGATACTTCCTACAGGTGAATGTGGACCTAAACGTCTGTCACCTAGTATGGTCGTGTGGAATCCTGAAATCTTACAATGCGTAAGAAGTAACCATGATATTAAAATCATTACTAATGCTGTGGACACCAAAGATATCACCTGGTACATCACAAACTATTCGACAAAAAAACAGACCTCAACCTGGAACACGTCTGCTGCACTTGCTCGCACTTTGGCATTCGATACCAAAAAGGAACAAACATTCTTGGAATGCAGGGATCTAGGGAATAAACTGCTACAAAAATTCGCTCATTCGATGAACAAGGAAACGGAATTTAGCGTATGCGAGGCAATATCGCTGGTTATGGGATGGGGAGATAGATTTGTATCACATCATTATGTGACTGTTTATTGGGATGCCGTAGCAGTGGCTCTACAAGACACCTATCCCAA
Source organism: Desarmillaria tabescens (assembly GCF_030435595.1). Lineage (NCBI taxonomy): Eukaryota > Fungi > Basidiomycota > Agaricomycetes > Agaricales > Physalacriaceae > Desarmillaria > Desarmillaria tabescens. The sequence goes on along the minus strand of NW_026848788.1, from coordinate 12,322 downwards.
TCTAAGACCTAGAAGGTGAGTCTATTTTGTTTGTGAAGCAATGCTGTTTTTAGATCAAATGACTGATATAAAAGATAGATCCTTCACGGAAGAAGTTGTACGTGACAGTAATGGAACAGTGATCCAAGAACTCGGCGACGAAGTCACCTTAACTATGGAGATTATTGGAGGAGAAGTGAAATTAAAAGATCAACTCCGAGAGTATGCTGATCGAGGTGATGCATTGGAAAACATGTGCTTTATGGATTACTTCTCAGAAACATATGATGGAAAACAACCCAAGACAAGAAAAGATGGTTCTGAAGGATATGCAAGGAGTCGATGCGTTCCTTATAGGTCCGGTAGTGGGCACGGAGACCGATGTCACGTACTCAGACAACCCAGACACGAGACAATAGTTCAATTCGTAGGAAAGTGGTTTCCAAGAAGAGATAGGATCGAATGTTATGTGTACTATTGCGCTTCGATGCTCGCTTTACTGAAGCCATGGAGATGCCTGAAAGACTTAAAGGGCGAAAGAGAGACATTTGAGGCTGCATTCAAAACTTTCCATTCCAATTTGAGTCGCTCTCAATTAGACCTGCTAGATAACATCCAATACTTTCATGAAGCATCCGATTCAGCTCACATCGCAAAGCCCGTTATTGCACCTGGAGGATATCTGGCTGTAGGAGATGACGACCAATTCATGGATCAAGACTACTACAGCTCGGATGCTCCTCGAGAAGGAATTGATTATACCGAGGCTGATATCAAGATCGCAGAAGCCATGAGACATTCTGCAAGGGAAGTACAATTTGGACAAGACACTATAGATATAGCAGAACAAGCCAGTGTTTTCAAAGAAGAAGGACCATGCTCATTTTTAAAGGATGTAGCAACCGTGGCCTCTGCAGAGGATACTGTTCATTTCTGGGAGTGGGACAAGCACCTTAAATCCATTACGAGAGAGAAGGAGCAAGAGAGGGGGACAGATGTTCAAGATCGAAGTGATCTGGTGATGCCAGCCAACAAGATAACTAAACCAGGAGGATCTCGAGATCTACCCAAAACACAGAAGGAGACTGGTCGTTCTTTATTGGCACTTCTCAACAAGGAACAAAGACTTGTGCATGACATTATTGAAGATCATTTAAAGGCTCTTTTACAAGGTAGAAATCCTGCCCCTTTATACATGCAGGTACAAGGCCAAGGGGGAACGGGAAAAACAGTTCTACTTAATGCGATTTCAGAGACTTTCCGTTATCATCACGCAGAGCATATGTTAGCAAAAACGGCGACTTCAGGGGTCGCTGCTAGCCTCATCGGAGGGCAAACTCTGCATTCATTTGGTGGAATACCCATAAATCCAGGAAAGAGCGACGATTGGTTTTCAAAGAGCAGTAAAGAGGTCAAAGCTAAAAGAGAAAAGAACATAAAGGGAAAAGAATACCTTGAAATCAACAAATGCTCAATGCTTACAAAGGACATGTTGGCGATAGTTTCTCAGTTGCTATCCAGGCACAGGACGAGAGAGGGTCATCAGAACGATTTGGCCTTCGGTGGAATGAGCGTCATACTTTTTGGAGATTTTCATCAATTTCCTCCAGTAGGAAACGATAACGCTGCTCTATATAATCCCAAATGTTCGACTGATCGAGCAAGAATTGGGAAAGCCTTATATGAGCAATTCACTACCGTTGTTACATTGACAAAGCAAAACCACATCAGAGACAAACCATGGAACAGTCTATTGAATTGTCTACGTACCGGAGACTGCACATTTCAGGATATACAGGAACTAGATAAACTGGTTCTAAAAGCCAGCAACACACCTGATTTTACAAAGAGTCCTTGGAAAGACGTGATTTTTGTGACCTCAAGACACGGTCCAAGAGAGCAGTGGAACAAAAGATCTTTACATCGACATTGCAAACTGACAGGTAATAGACTATATACCTGTCCAGCAGAAGATACAACCAGCAGAGATCGTGCTCAATTAACAATGGAGGAGAAGGTGATAGTGGCCAGCATGAGATCCAAAAAAACTGGACGTTTAGTTGATAAACTTGAAGTGGCAATAGGAATGAAAGCTATGGTGTTATCGAACATCGCAACTGAGGCAGATATTGCCAACAGTACACACGGAACAATAGAGGACATCGTATTAGATAGTAGAGAGAGATTGACACCACTACAGAGAGATAGCCTAGAGATCGAGTTGAAGTATCCTCCTTCCTTGATCCTGTTCAAGCCAGACAACCCTGGCAAGGACTTCAGCTTCATCGGTCTCCCAAAAGGTCTTATTCCTATTGTTCCCTCCGAGGTCGGATTTACAATCGAAACACGTTCAGGATCAAGCGTTAGAATCCATCGTCGACAGTTTGCATTGACCCCGGCATACGCTTTTACCCACCATAAATGTCAGGGACAAACCATTGAGTATGTCATCGTGGACTTGGGAAAGCTGCCTTCAGGGAAGATGGATCCCTTTAATGCATACATTGCCCTATCCCGTAGCCGCAGTCGAGAGACTATACGTTTATTACACCGAGGTGAAGACAAACTCTTTACCGAGCATCCATCTGTCCCCCTTCAAGATGAAGACGTGCGTTTATTCAGACTAACCTCCATTACAGCTAAAAAGTTTGAATAATCGAGAACTAAGTAGTATAGTTATGGTCTATTCATAGCTAGATCATCAATGTACACGTGTTTTACCGGATTAGTGTTTACTTCTCCCATACCGGATATCGGTCCGAGTTCTCGCTGATGAGAATGCCGATCACTACGAGCGGATTTTCATCGGTGCCCGACGTCGAGGACATGGACACTTCTAGATTCCCATCCAACAGATGTATTTGCAGCCCTCTTCAACGTACCGATCCATGGATATTAGTGAACAACGGATTCCATGCAAAGTTACAAGGAAGCTATAGAGACGACTCAGATAAGATCAAAGAAAAATAAAAATAAAAAAAGGAAAAGAAAAGAAAAAGAGAGAAGAAAAACGGAGGACCTAGTTTGCAGGCGTTACGTGGACCACTTCGTGACATCACGCTTTGAATACCGACCATTGTTCTACATCTTCAAGCTGCACCCCGATGAAATCACTAAGTCTCGTCCGTCCTTTCAGACTCTATTTCTTTGCCGCAATACCGAACGAAGACCACTACTTCGGAGGGAGAAAGTCGCGGTTGTCTCGGTCACCATACGATCTTTACCTGGGCAAAATATTATCAGAGGCCATTCGAAGACACGGAGTCCATTTAGAAAACGCGGGAGTAAAGATTTTATCATTAATGTGAGTATCTGAAAAGGATTCCTGTATCGCTTATTCAAACATCGTTCAGGTGTCCTTGGCACAAAAGCCAGGGATTCTGGCATTACACCCTCAGAGGATACACGGACGATGGGTGGATGACTCTAACGATCAAGATGGGCAGGAGAACAATCGGACAGTACTGCGATGACAGGGTATGGACGATTCTGCTAGAGCATCAATTGAAATGGGGCATCGAGATAGAGAAGGGTAGAAGACTGAAAGCAGCGAAGTTTTTTTACAAGGATCATGTTAGCGACCGATTTCACAAACAAGATCAAACAACTAAGCGTGACTCGCACTTCGGTCAGGCGCTTTGTGTTGTCCACAGGTTTGCGTTAAGGGAGCTATCGCTTAGTTGAGCGAGAGTGAGTTCAGACTAAGTTATCGGGTGAATAAACTTTAGTTCGAGACTGAGGTTTAAGACCTGCAGTCGAGCTACTTAAATACAGTTTGGATCGTGCTAAATATACTACAAGTGTCTGCAACGGTACGGTAAACGTACTGAATCCTCATGGTAGAATGCGATCAAGTCCGGAGAATCAGCATAGCGAGATTACGAGAGGGTCGATAAGATAAGATAAGGTGCGAAATCGTAATATTACCCCCCTGTTAAGGCAGTCGTCCCGACTGCAGTGTAACTTGGTTTTGGGAGGTATGCTCCTACGAGTGAGGGTGCGTTTGGTTTTATCAGGTATTCTTGGATTGCCTGTACCAATGGGTGATCGACTTCTGACTCTGTTACAGATTCATGTTCGGACCAAGAATCTGATTCGTCTTCATCTTCCCACCACTCTGCTGGAGGTCGGGTGATGAATGAGACTTGTTCAAAGTCTTCAATTGTGTCTCTGGCGTTGTCCAGGTCTTGTTCATCTACCCAGGAGTTTTCCTCCCTTGGATACCCTTTCCACTTGACGAGGTATTCGATTCCGGTGCCGCGTCTTCGTCCCCTTCCTCTTGCTCTTTCTCTTCTGTCCACAATTTCTTCCACTTCATACTGTTGTTGTCCATCTATAAGGTCCGGTGGTGGAGGTGAAGGCTGTATTTGGATTGGGAACTCCGGCGGACGATATGGAGTAAGGAGGTTCTCATTGAAACGGTCATGGATTTTCCACACGGGAGGAAGTCGTAATTTATATGCAGCCACGCCGTGTTTGGAGATTACTTCAAAGGGCCCAACGCGTTTGTCCCCTAATTTCTTCATTGGTCGAGGAAGGGATAGGTTGGTAGAGTCCAACCATACTTTGTCTCCTGGTTGGTACTCTATTGCTGCTCGTTGGTGCTTGTCGTATTGCCGCTTCATGGTTTCTGCTGCCTTCTCCAGTGCCTTTGCCGTCTGTTCATGTACCTTCTGTATATCTGCTACGAATTCCCTGGCTGCCGGATTGGTTCCTTCTTTGATTGTGAGCGGGGCAAGGTGTGGTTTTTGTCCATGATTGATCTCGAATGGGGAATACCCTGTGGCCGAATGTTTTCGATTATTGTGTTGAAAGGCCGCGAGCGGTAACCATTCACTCCAGTCATTTTGTCGATGGTTAATGAATATGCGGAGGTATTTTTCTATTTCTTGATTCGCCCGCTCCGTTTGTCCGTCTGTTTGGGGATGATATGCTGTAGACGGGTTCCCCTGTATGTGTAGCATCTCGTACAACTCCTTCATGAATTTGGATACAAACTGGGGTCCTCAGTCGGAGATCACCTTTTGGGGCATGCCGTGCTTTGCCCATACGTGATCTCGGAGTATTTTGGCCCATCCTGCCGAGGTTAACTCCGTGGAGCATGGTACTGGAATTACTTCTTTGGAGAAACGGTCGACTATCATGAGGATGGCGTTATACCCATTTGAATCAGGTAATTCGCCTATCATGTCGACCATAATGTGTTCCCATGGTCGAGAAGGCATGGTGTGAGGGTGTAAGGGTGCTCGCTTCTTCTGGGTGTTCGTCTTCATCCATTGACAAGCCTCACATCCCTTTACGTACTTTTCTACATCCTGCTTCAGCTTTGGCCACCAATAATCTCTTTGGACTAGTTCCCTGGTTTTTTCAATCCCCGGGTGTCCTGCTGTAATGTGATCATGATGAATGGCTATAAGTTCCCCCCGTAGTTTGGCGTCTCGGGGAACGTATAACCGTCCATCGTAATACATCAGGCCTTCTCGATGGGTGACCCCTCTGGGATGATGAAGAGACGCTTCTATTCCTTTGTCCCATCGGGTCATGTCGCGCAAAGCGGTTCGTATCTTTTTGTGAACCTCTTCTTCACTGGGCATGAGGAGTGCTCGGAACATCTCCAGTTTTAGGATTACTACTTCGGTATTGTCGTTGCTCCCTTGGTCGTGGTCTGCCCTCCTGGATAACAAGTCTGCCTTTTTGTTTGCTGTCCCGGGCTTGTGGTGGAGAGTGAAGTTGTATTCGGCGAGCTCCATCACCCATCGGGCTTGGCGACGGTTGAGTTTTTGGGGCTTTCGGAAATACTGGAGATTTTGATGGTCTGTCCAGATTTCGAAGTCCTGGTATGCCCCCATGAGGTAGTGCCTCCAGTCTTCCAGGGCTAGCATGATTGCCAACAGTTCCTTGTCGTATATTTCGTAGTTCCGTTCCGTTACCGTGAGGGCTTTGGACAAGAATGCTACGGGCCTCCACTTTCCTTCCTGTTCCTGAGATAAAACCGCTCCTATCGCTCCTTCGCTTGCGTCTGCTTCTACGTGGTATTTTCCTGTTCGATCCGGTATGGCTAATACCACCTCCTCTGCTAGCTTCCTCTTGATCTCTTGAAATGCGTTTTCCTGAGATGTTCCCCATGCCCATTCTGCCTTGCCCGTGAGTTGGGTTAATGGTCGTACATGCTTGCTGTAGTCACGTATAAACCTTCAGTAGAAGTTGGTGAAACCCAGGAACGATTGTAGTTCCCGCTTCTTGGTCGGCTGGGGCCACTCCGTGATTCCTTTGACCTTAACGGGGTCCATGCGAATCGATCCCTGACTAATGATTACCCCGAGATATTCGGTTTCCAATACCTCGAATTCGCATTTCTCCGCTTTGAGGAATAAGTTATTTGTCCTGAGGATGGATAGGACTTCCCGAACAACCTTGCGATGCCTGTCTTTGTCCTTGGTACAGATCAGGATGTCATCTAGGTATACAGTGACATCTCCTCTTGCGATCTGTTCTTTGAACAAGTCGTTCATCATCCATTGAAAGGTTGCTAGGGAGTTGGTGAGTCCGAAGAACATCACCATTGGTTCGAATAATCCCCGGTTGGTTCGAAACGCTGCCTTCCACTCATCCCCTCCTTTGATCCTCACGTTGTTATATCCCCATCGTACGTCCAATTTCGTGAAGTACTTGGCATCTTTGAGTTGATCCATCAATTCCCCTATAAGTGGAAGAGGATATCGATTCTTTATGGTCATCTCGTTTAGCTTTCGGTAATCCTGTACGGGTCGAAGCTTTCCGTCCTTCTTTTTGACAAAGAAGAATGGCGACGCCATTGGGGATTTGGATGGTCTGATTCTTCCTGATTCCAGGTTTTCGTCAAGGAATTTGTCCAGCTCTTCTTGTTCTGTGGGATTAAGTGGGTAGACTTTACAGTCTAGGCTTGCGTTGGCATTGGGAATTAGTTCTATGGCGTGGTCCCATGGTTTCCGTGGTGGTAGTTCATCGAAGTTTTCTTTGGCGAACACGTCTCGGTACTCCCGGTACGGTTCGGGTACTATTTCTTCGAATGATTTGGCTTCCTTTGCTTGATTGGCCTTGGCGGCTAATTCGTTGGCCTTGCTCCCCATGGCTCGTACCTGAAAGGCTTCTTCAAAGTCAATGACTAGGATTGTGTCTCCTTCTTCTACTTCTGTTCCCCACTGCTGCTCCGGGTCTTCATCTGGTAACTGGAATGGTATTTTGCGGCATGCGCATCTTGCTAGTGTTACCGCTCCTGTCTTCCAGTCGATGATTGGATTATGGCGTTTGAGCCAGTCATGCCCTAGGAACAAGGGTACACTTCCTAGATCAACAACGGCGAGGTCGATTTTTTCGTGATGGTCCCCTATCGTCATTCGAAGTTCCACGACTTCGGTGATGTCTCCTCCTTTATTTCTGCTGCCGTCTGCATTGTATACTGCTTGCGCCTTGGGTAATTTCACGGTGTTCATTTGGTTTTCTTGTACGAACGTTCGGTTTATGCAGCTTCCAGTGCATCCGCTGTTGACTAGAGCATCGACTGCTCGTACTTGTCCTGTGTCTAGGGTTTCGAGTTGGACACAGATATTGACGCTCCTTCCTTTTCCCCCTCGGATGTATTGTGGGGGAACGCGCAGATCTTGCATGTTTTGCAAGCACTGTTCCCGTTGGCGATAGGTTTCTTTGGAGGATCCGATGAGATCTAGGACAAGATCTTCATCTACCTCTATGAGCCGTCGGGGATGTACCCACATTCGGAGGGTAGCGAGTCTTCCGTCCATAGTTTTTTCCTGCCTCATTTTTCTTCGTACCCATTCCACGCTATGTGGCTTGAGCCATCCTTTGTCCCATTTGTCGTTATAATATTCCTCTTCTAGGTCGGTTACCTCGTAGTCTTCCGGGTACTCCTCGGTGTGGATTACTGGGTCTTCCCCTCATGACTTAAGGCTTTGTTGATAACTATAGTCGTCTTCCTCATCGGGCACTTCTTCAAGGGAAACGGTTTTTTTATTACAAATGGGAGTTTCACATAATGGTCCCACCGACCCGCCCACCGGGGAACACGAGCCCCCGGTGCCATTATGTGTTAGTGATGACGAGGGGAGGCATACCGTGATTGGAGGGGGATGAATGATGTCCCCGGTCGTCTTGACTGTTATTTGCGGGGCGGCGGTTTTCTTGTTGGGGATTCGCGTTCCCTCTTGCGGCTCCGTTTGGTTGGGGTAGTTGGCCGCATAGGGCAGGTGCGTACGTTCCGCCTTCGGGCGAGGTCCTGCATCGTTCCTCTCCCACCTGGAGGCGCCCTCGCCCACTACTAGCTCGGCCGCTCTCCCTCCATTTTCTGCGCCGGTACCTACCCGCCACGGAGCGATGTTGACCTTGATCCCGTGTGTCCCGCCGCCTTGCGCAGCGTTTGCCGCTTGTGCTTTCGCACCGGTGGCCAAGGAGCTTGAGTGGGGTTCTTCTTCGAGCACGGTGGAAATCCCCTGTACACCGTTCTTCTTTATATGCGACTTGTCAATTTCATTTTGTGATAGCATGAAGGATTTGTCATTGCCTCGAGATACTACATGCGGTACATTAGTCCGACCTGCGGGTTTCTGTGACGCACCACTAAATGAAATTGTGTCCTTTGCCGATGCGCATTTGTCGCTTACGCTGCCGGCTCGTCTTTTACCTCCTCGATTTTCGATGTGGAGGCTTCTCCTTCTTCGTCCTTCAATACTTGCTGATACATTGCACGAATTTGGGCACACGAGAACTTGGGCTGGTGCTTGACGAGCCACGTACTTTCGTCTTTGGGGCATTTGTTGTCTTGCTTCCGATGTCCCTTGTGTCCGCAGCGGAAGCATCGTCCTTCCTTCCGCAGTCGGTCTATTTCCATCAGTTGTCCCTGGCCCCCGTACATGGTTCCTGTTCCCGTCTTCTTGTCACCCTGGGAGTTCCCAGAACTGCCGGCTTTTCCCGTTCCCTTGTTCTGCTGGCCCTGTGCTCCTTGGTTTCTGCCGGCATCTTCTGCTAGTCCCACACGGTAGTTATAGTCCATTTGTTCCACCCGGAACTTCCATTCTGCATAGGTGCGGGGTAGTGCGGTTCCGGTGGCGTGTATGGCCGTCTTGACGTTCTTTCTGATGGCTGGTTTGAGTATTTCGATCATATACTCCTCATTGTGACGCTTCCCGGACTCCTTAGCTAGTCGCTCGAAGTCCCGGAAGAATTCCTTGGCCGACTTGTAGGTGTTTTGTCGGATTCGTTTGAACTCCTGTAATTTGAGTTCTACTTCCGCGTCGGTTCGGAACTGATCTTCTATGATCTGTCTGAACACATGCCATGCAGGGTATCGCAAATATCCGCAGGTTTCATCATAGTATTCATCCCTGGCGTGATTCCACCAGTGTAGGGCTTTATCTGTAAGTCGGAACATGCAGAACACCACCCTGTTAGGGCTTTGCCCATGCGCGTTCATCGTGAATTGTTGTGGGAACACGTTGAAGTAGTCCTCGCACTGGTTGAGGAATCGGTCTACGTCGCTAGATTCCCCCTTGAATTTCTCGGGGGGGTCTGCGAGTTGCAGCTTTACTTGCCCCCACGGATTTGTGTTTGCTACTCCGACGATGAATGGTGGTGGCGTGTTCGGTGGTTGTACGGGGTCGGCGGGAATGGGTATCGCCGCCGGTCGAGGTAGTGATCGTAAGGCAGGGTTGTGATGTGGAGTTAATGGGCCTTGTGGTGCAGGAACGGGTGCCGCAGGCTGAACTGGTACCGCGGCTGCGGCGCCTGCACTTCCTGGGGTTCCTGCAGCAGCAAATAGCCTGCTAGGGTCCACGTACCCTGTTCTCTTGAGAATGGATAGGTGGCTCAAATCTATCGTGCTTCCACTTGTTTCTGATGGAATGGGTACCTGGTATTGCTCTCCGGGGTCCGTGTAATCGTCCGGGTGTACTTGGTTCCACAGAATGTTTGTGTGGAAAACGGTTTCTCGGTAAATTACTTGGGCCCCAATTTGTGAGTTTTTCTCCTTTTGGAAGTACCTTCCTTGCAGCGAACTGTTCCATGACAGCTCCCGTGGTAACTTCCTTTCAGTCCATCGCAGCATTTCCAAATAAGTCATATTTTCTAGCTCGGCCTCAGTAGGCTCCCGAGCTAGATCCTTCCACGAATTCTGGGATAACGTCCTCCTCTCCGTATTCTCCGACTCTATGCTGCTGTTGTAAATCGAAGTCCGCCCTATTCCAGGGTTCTCGTAGATTTCGCCTTCTTCTAATTCCGATAGGTCGGACTCGCTCGAAAGGCTCCGTGCTTCCTGTGACGATACGGTTCCAGTTTCGAATGATTCTTGCCCACTCGTTGACCCTGAGTATGACCTGATTGAAGTCTGGTCTTCGGGGTCTATCCCATACCCAGGGTGCAACGAAGGGGATGGGAGCTGCGTGGGGGTGTTCTGGTGCAAGGGGGTAGATGGCGTATGGGACGACAGAGGCAGGGGCTTCGACTCCCTCGTACATGAGCCACGCGTCGGCGTAGTCCTGCAGCTGTCTGCATACATCGCAGCTGGCGTCGGTGTCGTACGTGGGTCCGCAGTTGTCGAGCTCGGTAACTGCTTCCCCTGCCCGATCGTTGAGGATGATTGGGGTGTTCGGGCGGGTGACGAGGTTGAGGTAGCTGCCTTCGTCGTCTGATGAGTCGCTGCGGGTGTAGTAGTAGCCCCATGTTTCTCCTCTCAAGTCGAGTCGTGGGGGGGACCAGTTATTGCACGGCCCTGGGAGCTTGTCGCTGTTACTGTCCTCCTCTCCATTGCTGCTTTCTTCATTTGAACTGCTTCCAGTTCCATCTTCAGCCTCTCTTCCTTCTCCCAGATGATATCTAAGCCCTCTTTGATAGAGGCGCTGTCCGTACGAATCGTATCCAGGGTTGGCGGCTGAGTTTTCTGTTGAGGTGGGGGAGGGAGCGTTCCAGGGGTCACTTCTCTCGCTTTCCCCTTCACTTTCTTCCTCGGTAATGGGAGAGAGAACACGCTGGTCCATCCCTTGTTCGTAGATTCCTCGCTCTTCTTCTTCTTCAATGACTGGGCCTCTTTGTGCGGGCCATCCTTCCATCTCGGTGTCGGACTCACTGGACTCGCTTGTGTCGGAGTCTTCTGTGATCCACTCGTCGTCTGTGATGAAGATGAAATGGATAACGGGTTCAGGTCGGTTGTCGATGTAGTTGGGAGGGGGTGTGTTCGGTCGTCTAGCCTCCTGGTTGGGGGCTTCGACGGGGAGAGTTTCTTCAGAGACTGGCTCCTGGTTTCGTCGGTACTCGTATCCATACAGGAATGCGAGGTAGGTTATGGCAATAAAGCCTTGGAGTCCAAAGAGGTCGGTGAGGTACTGTTCGATGGGGTTCATTCGTTACTGTTCATCAACATGGTTGTTGATGAAGAGTAGGAAAGTCTCGAACTAATTGTTAGCAACCGATTTCACAAACAAGATCAAACAACTAAGCGTGACTCGCACTTCGGTCAGGCGCTTTGTGTTGTCCACAGGTTTGCGTTAAGGGAGCTATCGCTTAGTTGAGCGAGAGTGAGTTCAGACTAAGTTATCGGGTGAATAAACTTTAGTTCGAGACTGAGGTTTAAGACCTGCAGTCGAGCTACTTAAATACAGTTTGGATCGTGCTAAATATACTACAAGTGTCTGCAACGGTACGGTAAACGTACTGAATCCTCATGGTAGAATGCGATCAAGTCCGGAGAATCAGCATAGCGAGATTACGAGAGGGTCGATAAGATAAGATAAGGCATGAAATCGTAATAGATCAGCACAAAACGGTGAGTCCGTACGAGTTATCATTCAAAGATGTGGTTGATCTGTCCCAGATCAGGTAGAGTCGAGCGAGATGGAACCAGCGCAAGCGCACATACAAGATGTAACCTCCTTTCTTGTAAAGGGTATCAACATCATTATTTATTCGCGTCTATAATCATTATTCCTACATCCTCACTACCGGCTAATTGGCAACACCTCAACACAAGTCTCCCTGGTATGACCGAAAAAACACTCGCACAAGTCATTCAGTTAAAGATCCAATTATAACTGTGACGGGTATCAGACGGAAATTCCAGAGAGCTTTAATTTGGATGGAAAAATACCAATTGCCCATCCATCTAGAGTGAGATTGCGCATTAGGCTGCAGCCAAGGAAAACATGTACATAGCAGTGTGTCCGTAGTACATATGTGAAGTATTTTACTATTTGGCATTGTAGACGCCATCAAATTTATTAACCTCACCTTAACTCACTCGTTGACCAAATCCAATTGTACTCAACGATGACTACAAGGTAAGCATTGCAACAGACGAAAC
>NW_026848787.1:0-17453 GCF_030435595.1 Desarmillaria tabescens | reverse complement strand
GTTTTTCCCACTGGTCGAATCTCATGATAGCTAGGGGAATGGCGTCGCCTGAGAGGAAAATCTCAACATTTCGTGAGAATCTACCACGGTCCCAGAAATGACGTTCGAATATGTGTCGAGCCTGAAGGGAAAGTGAGTAAACTACTGCTCCAACAATAGACAAGACACTCACATATTCTCGCCAGTTGTACAATATGAACGTCTTCGAATGGCTCGTGATCCGGTCGTGTTCACAGAGGAGGCACTCGAATTGGGCGTCTGCATCATCCATGTCCTGGACACTTGCAGTACTCGGTTCGAGTCCGACTAGTCGGATTATAGTTCTCAACTATTGTCTTAAACTGCTCATTTTGTCTAAGCCCGGTCATATTCCAGGAGCACGCGATCGGTAGCGTTCATGGACAAGGCGGGAAGATTCGTCTCGCACCGGGAAATATTGTTTGCAGCCGAGCGATGTGCAAGCGTGAGTCAACATTTGAGGATAAAAGAGAGGCTCTAGCTTGTATCTGTCGCTGTCATTCTCATGACCTCGGTGCAGCTGGGATGGAAGTGGGAAGGTACTGCAAGACTGACAAATCAACACACTGCGTGCCAATTTTAAGTGTGTATGATGCTCTTTGGGAGGAATCTGCGAGTCTGGTCCAAGAATCAGCTGGGACAATAAGCCATGGACATATCCCCGCCAGCGTCGGCAAATATTGGGTATTTGGGGAACCACCGCGGAGAAACTCTCTGTGGTCACTACCACTTCTGAAGGGAGCTCCAGAACCTCGCGCACGGGAGGGAAGGTACAGAAGTCGGCGATGGTGGGGAAGAAGTGCTTAAGAGGATAATTTGTGGACTCGTTCTTGTACTGACGGAGAACGACGACAGCGACCGATTTGCGACTGTTGATCAGAGCATCGCGCTCTCTAGCCAGGCGTTTAGCTCTCATTGACTCTGCCCAGCGAACCATCTCGCCCTTAATATTGGCCCAGGCTGAGGATTTTCGTTAACGAAGGCCTCACAGATTAGACAACAAACAGCATACCGCGATCGGTCAAAGGACTGTTCTTCTTCACAAGACGGTGCTCCGCAAAGCAATCCGGAAACTTGACGCTTTCGAGGTCTTTCTCATATCCAAGCCCTATGAGCTTATCACGAATGCTATATGTATCCATCATAAACAAATGTTTGAAGTACGGTGGATAGGTACTGACGCTGCCTTCCTACTCTTTTTTAATTCATCAATCTCGTCTTGTCGATCACGCATACGCTGATTGTACCATTTTGTGCAGAGAGTTGCATACTACTGAAGGGTCAAATCATATTTGAAGGTAAGTAAAACGGATGGAGCTTACCTTCCGATGCTCGAGCAGAAATGCACACCGTTCCGCTATTTCTAATTGACAAGGTTCATCATCTGAAGTCACGGTCATAGTTGAGATCTTGGTCCGTATTGCGTCATATTCACTTTCCAAAGCGAAATAATCCAGCTTTTTGCGACGCTGGCGTTGATACGCTGAACGATACGTTAGCCACTGGCCACAATAAAAAGATGTCGGATACTGGTAAAATGAGTAGGAATAAGCTTGAAGATATTCTGAATCATTGTTGCTTCTTCAGAATCCGGAGCATTATCAATAAGCTCATTTCGCCCGACCAGCCTACAAATCCAAGCATATGAGAACCCCACGTGCAAATAAATATGACGTGACGCACCGCGTTTTAGCACAGTCAGGACACAGACGAGTCTTCAGGTGCATATCAGGACACCGAACGATCTTGGTGCAGTACTACAATTTAAAAAACGAATTAGACACAACACGAGGCCCGTACTACGCACGTACATGACATTCTGCCATGAAGGCAAGATTAACCCACGCAGGCTCCGACATACCAGGAAAAGGCCCTGGGAATCCTTCAAGGTTCGAGTGCGCCGATTTCCATGCGCATATAGTCGACCTGCTCATAAGCACCTTTCGAAAATCCTTGCTGAGACGCGCCAGATGTAAGAGATCCAATGGATTGAGCAAACCGAAAATCTATATACGCTCATTCTTTGTTTTATGGCGCGTGAAAGACCAGGAAACGAGACTCGCCTCAAGAAGGATATCTAAGGGTAGCTCTACGAACGCGGAAAGCTTTCCTACAGATCGCCGACCGCCTTTGACGGCCCTGCGGCGCTTGCGCGGTGGCGGCATGGACGCTGTGATGAATGATGAATGATGGAGGTAAGGAGGCAAGGAAGCGTGGGAAGCGGCAGCCTCGGCAGTGCAAAGGGTAAACGCGTGACCGTATTGACCGAACAAGCCGACGCGAAGCAGAAATTTGAAATCACTCAATCAAGGATTCAAATTGACATTTCTTCTTTCATTCACTCACTACAAGCTATTTAGTATAAGACAGAATCGAATAGTTATATACCCATCTTTAGATTCTTTTAGGCGTACGAGAGATGGCTAGGAGGAATAGGTGGGAGGGTAGCGAAAGTAGATCGATCTAAACACACAGAGGTACACACACTATTTCCAAATAAAAGATGAGGAGATATAAAAATGAAGGATAGGACGAATATCAAACTCGGCGGGGACTGCCCACCGCCTATACTATGATGGCCAGGGTATACCACCTTCAGGTATAGTTCTTAGTGGAGTTTGATTGTAATCAGCCGCTGTAGAGACCTCGTCAGATTCCTCTTCAAGAGAAGGAATGGCGCACACTTACTATTCACGTATACATTGTTTCCCCACCAATTCAGCGTCACACCTCCATTTGGAAACTAAAAAAACAGACCATCAGGACATGAAGCTCGGTCGTCAGCAGCGTGTACCCACCTGCAGAGTGAAGAAAATAAATATCAGCCCCAACACTGTTCCACAGTCCAAGGCTGCACTCGTAACGTAGTTGAACTTGCTCCACCACGCAAAGTTCCTCTTTCTGATCATATACTGGAACACGACACCAACGACGAACCAGCTCGAATAGTTTATACCAGTTGCAGGGGGGATTCCAGAGACACCGTTTAATACGATCGGCGTAGATACGTACTTTGCCCACGAATTCGGATGTCGCCGTTGCCATAACCAAAACGGCAGAGGCAGGAAAGCGCCGACGATGATCGCATATAGATGAGGATGATAGATCGAGCCAGTACCAAATTGTCGTGTAGGGCCAATAAGACCCCACACGGCTGAGGCCGTATAGAAGACCTGGTTATGCGGACAGGTAAGGTTACTCTTTTGGTGATCCGAACAAATGTCGGGGACATTGGAGAATATCCAGGTCTTTACGCCGACTTGCACGAATGCGGCCAATATTGTGCCCACCAATTGAACTGCACTTGAATGAGGATTGATTGATGACGAAGAGAAGGTGGCATACCAACAAATGTCGCTCTTGGCGGTACTTTGACATAGTGCCCCAACTTCAAGTCCTGAACAAACGATGTAGCCTCCGTTAAGGTCTGGACGGAATACGATTTGAACACCATGTTTGCGAGCGGGTTTCCTGGCACAAGTGTTCCAGGGATGATTTGAGCCAAGATATTCAGGGTGATCTATGCGTGGTCAGGAATCGGTATCGATCAGATAAATGTAGGGCTTACTCCTTGACCGGTCATAGCGTAAATGAAGCCACTCGGTAGAATGTAGATAACCGGCAAAAGCAATGCCAGGAGTAACGCATAGACTGGTACGCCAGTTTTCCATACTTCGACAGCAACAATCGCGAGGCAGAAGAAAGTGACGAAAGAGATGATATACCACCAGTCTGGGACCTCGGGGTAGTTTCTCATTAATTTGGCGTGAATATCGTCCTTCTCGATCCTCATCTTTTTGATGCCGTTCAAGAGTGACTTGCCATGGTACAGGATGGTGTGTGTGATAACACATGTGGACAGCGCAAACGCGATCAGATAGCACATGGCATACGTTGCCGGAAGATAGAGAGGCGAATAGTTATAGTAGGCTTCGCTGTCGAAAGTATCGTCCTTCCGAAGGACAAGAGAGACGTTGTAGATATTTCCGAACCGGTCGTAAGGTTCGTTTGCTGAAATGGGGAAGTAGGAAAGATCCCACGACTACAGGATCATTCCGGATGTCAGGCTAAGTAAGGTTACAAAACACAAACACGACTTACGTTGGTGTAATATAGGATGGGCGTCAGAATCCAGTAAAAGACAACAAACCCAACTGCTACGTGCACTTGCGCCCACCATGGAACTATGTAGAACAGTCATCAGAATCGGTACGGGGCTGATTGAAGGAAGGGGCTTACCCATCAGCGGGCTGCCAATCCAGCTGATCTGAGTCCAATCAAATGTCAAGACACTCATGCCCAAACCACTGTACACCCCGAATAACTGGTTGACGGGAACATTGTTCGGCCAAACCCAACATAAGAAGGAGAAGATTGATACGGCAGAGAAGAGAAATCCTGTGAAGGACGGGTAAGCACGACAGCCATGGGAAAAGTGAAACCGCACAGACCGGGCACGAAAGACCAGAAGAAGATACCAATCATAACCCACATGAAAAACCTGAATCGCGTCATTCCCATCGTCCTTTCGGTGATACTCGGTACAACTTCATCGGAGTCTTCTTCAGCGTGCAGCGTGTTGAGCAAAGTGCATGCTACAAGATTCTGAGGCCAGACCATAGAAGCAGGCCACACTAAAAACCGTCGACAGACGCCGGCCAAACCGAAACCAGTGAGCTGGGTGGCCAAAACGAGAACCAAACTGAACCAGTAGCCCAATGCCAAATCGTAGTATACTTCGGCAACCACGATCGCGTAAAGAGCGTATGGGTTACTGACGGCGACGTTAGCCATAATAAACACGAGTACATGCTCCTTGATGTTCCATGGACCAGGATTAAGAGAGAATTCAAATGAAGGTGTAGTTGAAGAAGAGAAAGGAGCAAAGAGCGTGTGCACTATTCTCCTGGGTGATAGGATGAATGCGAGACGACTGAAGAAGGAAGCCGGATATTGAGGTGGTATAGGTGGTGCGGGTATGAGAAAAGAAGGGATATAAGGGAGCGGTATGCGGTAGACAGTGATAGGGAGTGTGAAAGCAAGGAACTTGCCAAGGGGATAGGAGAGGAGTAGAAGGGCCAGAGGAACGACAGAAGGCGCAGGAGAGCGGAAGTTGAAGAACACGTTAAGGGCGCCACTGATTAGACATAGGAAGAGCCCAACAAACCACATACGAAATGTTAGGGCGGGCATGTCCGGGTCGTCGATATTCGATACCGATGCCCGGACTTCAGGGTACGGCGAGTCCTCCTCTTCGATAGCATCGAAGTCAAAGTCCATTCTGTGTCAATGGTGAGCGCCCGCACGTCGGGAATGTAGAGAAGGAATACATACTTGATACTCGCTTCCCGGCCCCCGTCGTGATCAATATCGTCAAAATCGTCGTCAACGTAGCTCTCCCCGATACTGGGGCTCCCCCTGCTCGACTTGGTATGAAGCCGCATCTCCGCCTCCGCCTCAATGTCCTTCTCGCTTCCAGCGCTTGGCAGCGACACATGCACCTCCACAGACGACTGGGGCGTCTGTCGCTGGATCCTTGTCATTCGGTAGGGATCGTCATTGGATTGCGAGTCAGTTGAGGGTGGTGTCAGTGGCTGCGATAAGGGCTGATGAACGACGCGACCCGCCTGGGTCGAATCAGCTGGGAAACGGGCATATGGGTCGAATATTGGCGAGGGGTATGTTGGCGCAGAGCCTGTGCGTGGAGGCTCGTCTGGATAGCCATAGGCATGTTGAGACTGCTGCTGTTGCTGTTGCTGCTCTGCTGTGCTCGGGGGCAGAAATGCAAAAACATCTCCGTCGTCGCTGTCTTCGTCGTCGTCGACATCGTCGTAGTAATCATTGTATAGCTGGGGACCGGGGCCAACACTGGTCACTGGCCTTGACGTCATCGGGCGCGGCTGGCTGGAGGACGTGGGCAGTCTGTGCATGGCTAGGGAATAGGAAGAGCGAGCAGCTTGGGCAGCACAGAACAGCACAGATTGATTCAATGAGCAACGCTCGCATCCAGGCACATTTACCTCTGTTTGTGCCTGTCACGTCGTCACGCCACAGGAACATTCATCCTTTTATGGTGAATTTTCTCTCGCCACATCCTTCTCGCGTTGTCACAGCCGCTCTGTAGCCTCACAAGGCCTCATTAAAGTCCTCTCGGGAAAAAAGGCGTACTTTACCCTGGCTGTCCTACCTCCATAGTGTTCCCAGGCATCATCAGCCGTGGCAGCTTTCCCGATCCTTTGACACAGGAAATGCCTCCTGAGCATCGGAATGTAGAATGTTGTAATGGCAAGATAACACGCTCTGTCGGCAGTATTATTTTTCAGTCAGATTCACACGTAACATCGGAGCCATTGTGAATACATTTTCTCAGTAGCGATCGCTCGGGAACGCAGCGCCTTGTCGATCTATTAAATGACTTCATTACCTATTATCGAGATAAAAAGATGATATTATTGACATGGGGTTCTGCGGGATTTCCCCAACCATTCTCCATGTTTTGGGTATCCATCATCGGTGTCAAGCCGCGATCTACGCGCTTAGAAACGTCGTGTCTAACCCGGGCTCAACGGGGAGGTGATCCCAGCTTCTACGGATCTTTTCGTCAGGGCATAGCTGTGCAGGGAATACCTACGCCACGTTTCTTTTGCCAAGTTCAGAATGTGTGCTGATCCGTCAAGTAGGCCTCCGTGAGTGGTACGATAAGACGAGGGGCTCAGTACGGGCAGTTTTGCCCTTTAGTCGGCACCAATCAGATGTGTGAAGCGCTGATGAGAATAAACGTCTTCATTAATATCGGAGAGCCATTGAGAGATTCCGGTATTTACGACTGTGCATAATGATCACCAGAGCACCTTTGCCATGGTAGGTAGATGCCACACCGAGAAGGGTATGTCATAATTGAACGAGCGGTGAGTTACCTGATTAAGGGTCCGGGGTTGATCTTGTTCTAATGAAAGGCGATCCCCATGAGGGTTTGGGGCATAGCCAGACGGTTCCAATTGTTTCAACACATAGTGTACTCAGGAAGCTGTGCGTGCAAACCTCATATGGTTCACAGAATCAAAATGAAGTTCGAAACCAAACCTCTGGAACTCTTGTGGAAACGGAGGAAAGTCGAGGGGTGTAGGCCGGACGAGAAAAGTATAAGCGGCAAGTAGAGAAAGAGGAGAGCCGTAAGACAGAAAAACCAGCATCACACAAGCAAGAGTAAACGGGAAAATAATACCCCTGCCCGAGAACAGCGAATCATATCAATCATAGCCCAAGTAGATGGCAGAGGAACAAGGCACCGTATCTTGGGAGAGGCAGCGACGTGCTTTTAACGTTCAGCTTGGTGCGTAATTATCTGCATAACACTTGTAAATGACTGTCAGTACGCACTCGCCAATTCTATAGCCATCTCTACAACAATTTTCCAAGACCACAACGGGATGTCCTTGACGCCGGCCCCGCGTCGGTGAGAATGGTCGGATGACTTACATACTCGACGGAGAGAAAAATTGTCCCATGCAGGGTCAGCAAGCGGAGTTTGCCAACAACTGTGGTGACCCTTGCAGACATATCCCTTGAAATTGATTGATAGCTACTTGCCGCCGAGGAGAGGACATTTTTGTTGACGCAGTTCCTGTACCTGGCGCCTCCTCTCTGTGCTGTCGGCTGCGCACGAAAACACCGACGAAAGTCCTCACAGCCTGAAGACATATTCGCTTGAACCTATCTGATTGGCGTGACTAGACGAGTCGTATGCCGTATGTTCATTGGCCCCGCCTAGACCTTCCAGGGCAGATCCTTCGACTGAACGCTTGGAGCACTGGACAAATATCACAATCAGCCAATACTCGACCAAAGTATCAATGACCTACCTTCTGATGCTCTGATGCGCAGCAGAAATGCTGAGTAGTTGAGCTTACTAGATATCAGCTTCTATCAGCCGCACGACTCCGAAGATAGTTTTCCGTCCTCTTCTTTACAATCATAAGATGTACCTGTTGCCATGAGAACCAGAGTATAAGCCCTTCAGCAATTCTCAAAGCGTAGATGCGGACTTACGCCGACGAAAAGTAACATTGATCGGTGGGTAGTACGAACAGGCTCACCTTAACACCACCCGTTCCGTCCTACGAGCAGCGATCGCAGTAGAGTTCCATGAAAGTAAAGTAACATAAGAAGAAAAGCTCTCGGCTGGAGCAGAAATAAAGAAGGACTCGTCAATCAGTGCTATTTAGAAGTTGTGGCAATTCGAGAGCTTCTCACCAATACCGTGTCAAGCAGTGCTTGCCCATCCAAGGGAGAGGCAAGCAATACTATAAGAGTACTGATTTTAGGATACAGTAGTGGTAAGTCGAACACTAGAAACCAAGAATCAGACAGATGCATGCATTCTCACGTGATCACGTCGCGTCGCGCACCCCGCGAACGGCATAGAGCTATTATAAGCGACTAGAGCCGTGTCTGAAGAAACTCTTATGGAAAACGGCTGAAACGTTTGATGTCTCCGTATCCATAGATACTCTGTATGTAAGAATGGCTGCGCTATGTTTAGATGGAGCTACATAGACGATACCAATAACATACGTACTTGGGAAAATCCGGGATTTACAGGCGAGAGATCAAAAGTGCCAAATCAAGCATAGAAAGAGTCTGTGAAGTGGCCTCTAAAGGCGCTCTACTCCAAATTAGTAACGGAGTACTTGGCTGCAAGATCCGGAGAACAGATCAACTTGTACGAAAAACTTGCTTCCTCTCGGAGTTGGAGCTATATCATACTGGGGCATAACGAACTCGAAGATATGGATCCATATCATCGCCTTCCCTGCAGCTGGAAGGTCACTAATAGTACTGGGTGTCTGGCTGGATAGAGATGAATATATGATGTTGTGAAATGGTATGACAGACCTATGGTTTTGGATAAATTCCAAGACTACTGTGAAGCATCGAAGCAGAAAAACGAACGCAGACAGTCATCAATGCACCGCTTGAAGCGTTATCTGGCAGTGTTCCTCCTTGCTTAGTCAGCCATGGGAAGCTCGGACCGGACACTGAAACTCCCGCGATCTTTGTTTTTTTTTCCTCTCGACCACAACATGCACATAGTCTCTGCCAAGACATGGCGGCGGGACTGGTGCTCAGGCCCCCTTCTTCCTGTTGTACTCAGTCCCGTCCATTTTAACATCTGGTTTCTTCGGGTTCGTGGATTGTAGCCTTACTCCGACGATCGTGTCTTCAAAGCGTCTTCAGCTTGAGCTCCGTTATGGTCTCGTAAGGCGAACACGACATATTGGCGTAACACTCTTGTTCTGACTCCTGTATCGCAAAATCATCGGAAATTCACGGACTCGTTCGAAAACCTTCCTGACGACGCCCAGTACCAAACCTGTATTAAAGCTGTTTGCTGTTAAATCCTTATATTCTTTCTTGCGGCCGCCTTTTATACTTGGAAAAAAGTCTTCACTTCGTGGCGGTGGCGGTCCTGTACCACGAACTCACTTCGAACATTCGGGGCAGACGACGGGTATATTCATTCGTGTTTCATCCGTCTTTTACGTCTTCAGGCATGGGGTATGAATGAGTAGATTCCAGAACCTAAAGCGATGAGGGACAACCCTCGATTATTCGTGGCTCCTCCGCTTGTTTTCCCGGCGGCGACAACCACAAGACAATTGGAGTTGTTGGGTATCAGATGCGGTGACCGCCCATTCCGTCGTGGCATGAGCTCATCTGGTACACCGTTCAAGTTAGCTTATCTTTCCGTCTGGTCTCGCAATTTCGATTGGCTACTATGGTATACCGGATTTCTGCTGGCCTAGCCACTTAGTCACAGTCATATCCTCGTATGTACGATCGCTTTCCTGAATTTATCACCCACTATCGGCGGATCCCCAACGAGTCACTGTATCAGCTAATGCGTTTATTTATGATTATAGTGGACAGAGGCGGTCAGTGTTTTATTGAGTCCTACAGAGGTGGCCTCAACCTGAGACGGTGACCTCGCCAGTACTCTGCCGTGAGTCGGAGTTGGCAGGCTTCCTAATGTTGCTACGGGATTTCTCCCCTTCTGTAAGCGAATTTGTGTCCATGACTCGAGCTTGCTATGGTGATCACACTTCTTTGCTTATCTTCACAATCGAGCTCTAGAGCGAAGCCTGTAATCACCAAGTACTATCTATAAACACATTCCACGAGTCCTCAGCGGGTGGCATCGAAGGAACAGCTATTCTGGGTGTGGCCGTCACCTGCTTTCTGCCGTTCGTGATATCGAAGGTAAGTATAAGCTCTTCTCTTGTTTCCCGCCACTGACGGATCACGCAGGCTTCATTCGCAGTGGCTTAGATGACTCTTTGGGCGTATCGTACTATGATGCCGCTCCGTCTATCGTCATTGGTATTCATGGAGAAACCAGCTACAGCAATTAGAACTGCGGACCAGGACAGCTCTAGTCGCAAACGGGTGCCGCAGTGCGGTACGAACGTGGCCTACACACCGTGAAATTCTTTCCCTTACTCCCCTTTTTCTTGCTCCACCTATTCCTGTGGCGAAGTAGCATTGTATGCCGACGGCGCCAAAGCTTTGTGGAGACACCCTCAAATAGGGTGATGGTATACCAAGCTCGCGCCACCTTCTTGTTTGTGTTCCCTTCCATCTTCTGCTGTAATCGGGAAGAGTGTGTGATTTTGTGTGTGCACTCATCTTTGTAGTAACCGGTACTCAGTGCTCACTATATACAGATATATCAAAAATATACTCCACTACACTGGGATTCAGTATGAAGCGTGGCAAATACAAGTTTTTTGTTTTCCTGGACGTGCTGTCTGGATATGGGAGATGCTTATTGAAATGACTGTATTGGGATGTGGCTCCTTAGAAATGGGCCGGAAAAACTCCCTTTGACTGAGGGATAAGTTGGAGCTTTCACAGCACCCAGTAGGTTTGATGATGTAAAATAAGACTTCGTACTGCGAAGAACCTGGTAATTTACCACATCCTGTTGGATGGCGGTCACAGTGGATCACCAAGATGACAGTATCTGTGGCGGAACTGTATATGACCAGCAAGTCTATTAGTAAATGGTTGAAATAAAATCATCATGGCTACGTATAGTGTTGAACAAAACCTTGAAGGTCTTCGGAGCACCAAAACGCGCGACAATTTGGCAAAATGGAAATCTTCTTCAAGGAGTCGCGTCGGTCATGTGAGTAGCACGTGATCTTTATTTCAGCTTCTTATTTAATATTTTATTTGTAACAAGTACCAAAGTACCGTAAAATACTGACTACGCTGCCTAGCGAGGGAATAAAAACAATTTTGTAAGATCTTCCGGGCTTCCCCAGTCTCCTTATAAGGCAAGGGGGCAAAAAATTACGCAATCATGTGACCCCTAAGCGAGTTGAACGCTTGGCCTTGTGGACACCCGGAAACTGGAATCACACGCTCTACCACTGAGCTAAGGGGTCATCTGAAGTACTGACTATTTAGTTATTCTTCTACTGTTTGGGACTTTTATGGGTATGTACTATTTCAATTAATTCCAGCGCAATCCATGAATCTTCGGTCGAAAACAATCCAAGAAATCGGAATAATTGAGAAATTTTTTTTTCCATCCTCATATTCTTTGTCGTGATGTGTGACATTCGAGTTGATGATGGAATACACATGTGAATAACAACGATAATGAGCTAGTTCATGCCCTATACAGCTTCCTAGATAACATGAGAATGCTTGTATTAAGTACTCTTCCCCCTCATGAACGCTCCCAGTGGACACTCAATGATCATGTCAGAACCTTGCAGCTTGAGACTCTAGGTGCACCTGCTCTACTACATTTGGGGCCATTATTCTTGTCGAAAACATGTCCCAACTGGGGCTGCCTTCCGCCCATGTTGTTTGCAATGCACCACACTGCATAAGATCCTTGCCTTTTAAGTTTGGAATCAGCAGAGCTTCATAACATTTTAAACCAGGAGCTAACACTTGAGTAGCCATGAGACTCGAAAGGATCAACACCACCACCACGTTCAGTGCAATATCAATGGGATGGTGAAACTTGGCGAGTTTGACAACCCACCACACCAGCAGATAAATAGCGAATCCAAATTTGAAAATGCTTCAAGGGCACCGAGTCAGACACCACCAAGAATGAGATATAAAGAAACGTACAAAGATTGTATAGCAGCAAATCTCAACACAGATTGAACAGTTTCCTTTGCGTACCGTAGACGGTACAGTACGAGTCCGATAAAGATTGACTGTTCCGTTGTTGCTTGAAACAACCAAATTAGCCCGCTGATGCAATTGCTGGATCAAGGGCCATCTGAAGAGCGATCTGAATAAAGATGATGGCGAAAAGAGTCTAAAAGCCTTGAGGTTACAATTTTGTAGTTCGAAAGCAGCTATCTAAAGACTTACACAAAGGTGGTGAACAAGCAATGTCCACCGCATGTTCGATCGATACACCAGTTCGTAAAGATCTTATTTCATACCTCAGTATACGGAGTTCTATGAAACCATAGACTCTCACACAGGCCGGAGACAATAAGCCCTGCAACACGCATTTCACCAAGGTGGTTCCACGTATAGAGGCCGCCCAAGCTTGGGGATGCAACAAGCTGCAAGATGAGCGCAACCATAGTCCAGATAGTGCTGAGAATGTCTGAAGGCCCCATCAAGACATCGGCTAGATATAACAGTAGGAACACGCACAAGCCACAACATTACGCTTATGTGCAAACGAGAGTTCTCGATATTCCATGGAAAACCGAGCAAGAAGAAATTCGACGCCCTTGCCGTTCATGTAGAGAAGGAGGATGTAGAGGAAAGTCGGGATAGAATACTATTACACGCAAAGCATAAGAACACAATAGGAGATGAGGATACACGCACGAATGCAACAGTCGTAGGGTATATTAGCTGCATGTTGAATTTCATAAGTTCGGTCAGCGTATTGTCTGAAAGTCCCGCCGTCCGACCTCCTGACGTAAGATTGGCTGCAATAAGGCTCGCTGAAAACGGATAGCTGATGGCCGTCTCAATATAGTCTCTATTGACTTCATTCAATGGCAGCATCATCAGCATAAAAATGAGGATAAAAACCACGCACATACCACAATTCTCACCTCCAGTAATGCCCAAGACTGGAGCAATGAGCATCGGGTCGAATTTGGGCCATATCCTTGAAAATGTATCTTAAACTAGTGTGGGGATAGTAGCGATACATCGGAGATCAAGATAGATCACCGGCAAACAGATTGGTCGAGATTGTCTATTGTTACATTCTTCCCGAGGGATTCGAAGCATGAATTATACCTGCAATAAAGAGATCATTGTAAGCCTTGAATAAGAGTTTGCGAAGCATACTTACGAGTCGTACTGTTGATTAGCACCCGTACAGTACTCCGTGACTGCGGTGCACACATCTACCGCCATTTTCGCGCTCACCGCGTCAGTTGAATTCCCTACGATTATTTCAGTGCTGATCTGTTCAGACAGCACAGAAGATAGGAACGAAAAAGCCTTTCCAAGGTTCTGAACTGCCAAGTCGTACTCGGAAATCTTCAAGTCATCGTCAAAGTAGATCCAAAAATCAACTTGTAGCGGTGTCGTGGGTGACGAAGTCTCGTGATTCATCCGAAATACGGTACTGGCGGACACGACGGATTTCTGCATTGATAGAGACTCGACGATGATGTTTGTTGGGTAGCCAACGATTTGTGTGGTATTCGCCTGAGCCACTTTGCTTGACACCCCATACAAGAACTCTGGAGTTCATAGTTAACACTTTAAGGAGGGGATCTCATGAGTACATACCGGTATTGTTCTCAATGCCGCGTAGCGCTTTAAACCAAGACTAAGTGAGAGCTACTGATAGATAAGACGGGGTCCTCTTACTCATGAAACTAGTACGCCCAACGCAGTCTGTTGCCAGAGCTGAACTATTACCCGAGGCCATCACTGACGATGGTTGAAGTAGTCTATGAAAGGCCTCAGTCAAGGATCACCTTTGCTGCCCAGGAACGACGTACCCCCCAATAAATTCTTCAAATGCATCAAAGAGTTCAGCAGATTGATGCGCGTGAGTACAAACCAATAGAGCGGTGAAGAGTAAAATATTCAGGATGGACATTATGAGAGACGGGTTGGAAATACGGAGTGCAGATTAGAGGGAAAGGGCACAGAGAAGATACTGAAAACCTACATTGCGCGCATCGATATTTGTAGGAGAGCCTGGCGTCGTAGCCTCAGTGGATAAATCACCTGCAACGTGAAACGGATAGCTGCATTACATTCCGCCTGTTCGGTGGATTATGTGTCTGCGTGGATGGAGATAATAACGTCAGTATGAGGGGAGCATCGTAGGCGAAGTCTGCACTCAGTAAAAGTAGGTCTTCTGGATTTGATGGCATGTCCACCTAGGCTGGCGTCACCCAGGAAGCACAGAGCAGGAAATGGCAACCTTGCGAATTTGGGTCCGGCCGAATCCCGATTCGCTTTTGTGATGGAGTACGCGCCACCTCACGCCGCGCTAATAGACATCCTAAGTTCACCGTGTACTCCACAGGCTATGCTTGTTTGCTGGTTATCAACTGTAGTCCTATTCAAATGTTTGGTTTACGTGAATTGTCGTCAATGCAGACATTGCAAAATAAGACGCACAGAGAATATACTGTTAACTCGACATCGATTTTTTGGCAGTGTTCTACTTCCTGTTTTTAGTGATTCCTTCTCTGAGACGCCTAAAAAAGTTAAGGAGGAACGCTGCTGCGTTCCGGATACCAAACAATTCATATCCTGCTGAATAGTCTCTACTTCAGTGAATGACACGGCTTTCAAGTTGAAACACACGACCATTGATCATCTTTACCTAATGCAGCACCAACAAGACCGTGTCGAAGCCGACTCTAAAGGCCGAGTTTTCAGTATCTGGTTGAATCAATAGTCCCTCATCAATTAAATGGGACATCCATACGCAGGTTCCGATGTACCCTCTACTAGTCGATTCTTGATTGACAGGTAGTACCATTGAATAGACTGGTAAATAAAGCATTCGAATGCTTCGCGAATCCTCTGTCTTAGCTGATGAAAAACTTCAATCAGCAGTAAGGGTGGTTTCGGAGACCTGTCGACCGAATATCCCGCGTTCACGATCGACAGTATCCTTGCTCCGGTAGGAATGATCCATCATCACCGGAAGCATGGAGCGCTCAGGCTGTCCATGCATATTCCTTGTAATACACCACACCGCATGTGATCCTTGTCTAAAGGAGAAAAGATATCAATGTGGTTATCACGCAAATTGAGTTCGGTACGTGCATTTGAGTAGCCATGAGGACTGAAATAAGCAAAACTAGCATGACGCTGAGGGCGACGTCGACTGGAAGGTGGAATTTAGAAAGCTTGATGCCCCACCAAATAAGTAAGTAGATTGCTGACGCGATCTTACAAATGCTGCGATGCTTCTTTAGTCCAAAACGTTGCTCCAGAATGGCGTTCACTTACAATGACTGTACTGCAGCAAACCTCAAGACTGGCGCCACAACATGTTTGGGAAATCGTAGACGGTAAAGTACGAGACCGGTGAACACAGATTGCTCAGTTGTAGCTTGGAACAGCCAGATGAGCCCGGCAGATGCTATAGCCGGGTGAAGCGCTATCTGAAGTGCTATCTGGATGAATATGGTTGCAAACAAAGTCTAGTGATCCAAGATGAACTTCTGCAGGAATTTCGAAAGGAAGCAGAAGCTTACACAAAAATGATGAACAGGCAAAGGCCATCGCATGCTTGTACGAAAAATTAGTTCGTAGATGTCTGCCCGCATAAATTATAAGATCAATATTAATCCGAAGTACACGAGACTTACACAAGCCAGATATGATGACAGCAGCCATGCGAGCCTCGCCGATGCGATCCCAAGTGTAGTGTTCACCTAGCATGGGCGATGCGACGCTCTGCAAGATAAATGCGACCGTCGTCCAAAAGGCGTTAAGACAATCTGACCAAAGATAAGAGGATTAGGGCAGGAGGTATGCATAGTTTATTACCCACATGTAGCGACATTCCGTCTATTGGCGAACGACAGGTTGGGGTATTCCTTTGAAAAGCGAACAAGAAGGAAATCCACTCCCTTTCCATTGACATACAATAAGAGCATGTAAAGGAACACCGGAATTGAATACTGAGACCGCAGAATACGGGGTAAGGCATGTTGTGAGTAAAGCCGGAAGAAACACGCACAAATGCGACGGTGGTAGGATATATGACTTGCATGTTAAATTTCATGAGCTCAATTACGGTGCCATCGGACAGTCCTTCCGCCCCACTGTTGGTAACATCGGCCGCTACAAAGTTTGAAGCAAACGGATGCATGGTGGTTTCATTCACATAATAACCGTTGGCTAGATCCAAATTATCAGTGAATGTCGTCCCGCAATAACAGCGAAGGCCAACTTACCACACGTATCTCCTCCAGAAGGACCAAGGCTAGAACAGTGGACACTGGGCCGAGCTTGTACCATATCCTTGACAAAGTATCTAACGTTGTTTCAGCGACAGCCTTCCTTTAGTCGAAATGCTTACTGACCGACAAAAGGATTGATCGAGATTGTCCATAGTTACGTTTCGTGAAAGTGTCTCGAAGCAGGAACCGTACCTAGGATCAAGAGCCGTGAGCTGATATCAAGAAAACTATCAAAGATGCTTACGAGTCGTACTGTTGGTTCCCACCAGTACAGTACTCAGTGGCGGCCGTGCAGGTGTCCGCAGCCATTCTCGAGCTCACCGCGTTGGTTGAATTACCGACAGACATCTCACGAGAGATCTGCTCAGACAAAAACGGATGCCAGAAACGAAAAGGCCTTGGGGAAGTTCCGGATTGTCAGATCATAGGCCGATATCTGCAAGTCTTTGTCAAAGTAGAGCCATAGGTCGACCTGTAGCGGTGTCGTGAGCGACATTGTTGCATGATACATCGAGAAGATGACGCTGGCTGATACAACAGAGTGCTGTATTGATAAGGACTCAACGGTGGCGTTGGTGGGATAGCCTATTATCTGGGTTGTATTTCCTTGCATGACTTTCACAGGTATGCCATAGAGAAATTCTGCAAGAAAATGTATGTCTTAAAAGGATGTATTTGATTGTAAAATGGTGCCTACCGGTATTGCTCTCGATGCCGTTCAACGCTATAAAGCGTATCAGATTAGAGAACATACCAGTGGCCATATAGACACATACTCATCATCATATTGACTCGGCCGACAACGTCTGGCGACAGCGCCGAGCTGTTTCCTGGAACAGCTACGGACCAAGGCTGCAGCAGCCTGTATATTGCCTCAGATTACTGAGGTTCTCGGTATACATGAGGCCACGTACCCGGTAATAAATTCCTCAAAGGCATCGAATAACTCCGCAGGTTGATGGGCATTTACGCACAGAACTACGGTAG
>NW_026848786.1:0-17499 GCF_030435595.1 Desarmillaria tabescens | reverse complement strand
AATAACATAACGCTGTCAAGCAGAACCCTTCTCTACCATCTTCTTATAGCATGAAAGCTGTCCATCTCAGTGGAGTGGATTTGTCTACGGCAGTATATAAGGCGACGACAAACTCCCGTATTGAATCACTGGTCTTCGCTGCTACTCCAGTACAAAATCTTGCAGAATCTCCTGTTGCTCAGACGCGTGTAGGCAATGGCTACTTTGGATACCTGGGCGACGTCAATGGGGAGGATCTATCCACGCCTGTAGTCCTCGCGATGCTGGGCCTTCTCGATCAAAAGCGCCCTGACACCCTGGGTGTTACCAGGGAATCTGCGGCCAATCTTCAGTCACAATCGAAGAAGTTCATTCTCCTCCTGTCTTTGGAGAACGAAGAGTTCTTCGACGAGATTCACGCCCACTTCCTTTCCACCTTGCGATCCAAGACCTGTGTCAAGAGGGCTCTGACACAGAGCGAAGCCTTGACGTTCCTCGCTTCTCCGGATCTCGGAGGAGTCTTCGTCACCGACCCTGGAGTTACTCACAAGAAACATAATTCCGTCCTCACCAAATTGATCGAATACACAAAGGCTGGCGGGTTGGTTGCCATTGGTGGATTATTCAGCACATTCGTCAGCTTTGTAGAAATGGACAGGTTTTGGTCGAAATGGGGGCAGTCTTGGAAAATGGGCTCGTATCATCGTGAAACATTCTTCCGCAATGCGAACAACGCCACTGTTCAGGTCAACCCATCCTTGGCGAATCACTACAGCATGAAAGCTGTTTACCTCAAGAATGTTAGTCCGTCTGCGGCGATGTACAAGGACTCGGAGCAGAGCCGTAGCGGGGAAATTGAAGCACCTGCTATTCACACTAAATTGGGCTCAGGCTACCTCGGCTACCTGGGTGATGTAAACGCAGAAGAGAGCTCAACGAATGTTCTGCTCTCGATGTTGGGCTTGTTGGATTTCCGATACGACGCTGCCTCTGCTTCCCAGCCTTCGACCTCAGCGTCGTCGTCTTCTTCAACTGGATCCGGTTCGCGCAGCAATAACCGATCCGTCGCCCGCCCACACCAGTCGGCCGATAGTTTCATTCTTCTTATCTCACTTGAAAATGAGCCGTTCTTTGAAGATATCCACAAGAATCTTCTCAAGGCTTTGCGATCCAAGCGACGTGTCGTACAAGCATTGTCAGCCGACGAAGCCATGCAGTCTCTCGCGTCCTCCAACCTCGCGGTGTCTTCGTGACGGACCCGGGTATTGTTCGGAAGAAGCATAATCGCGTCCTCACCAAACTTCAGTTACACCAGGGATGGCGGTTTGGTCGCATTCGGCGGACTTTTCAGTTCATTCATACGTCCTCCTGAAATGGATAAATTCTGGTCGACAGCGTGGGGTGTTTCTTGGAAGGTGGGCAATTATCAGAGAGAGATGTTTTACCGCCAAGAAGAGAATGATACAGTCAAGTCTTCAAAGGGCTTGCCCGCATCCTACAGCATGAAGGCCGTGCACCTCAAAGGGATCAATTCTGCAGCTGCAGTGTACAAGAACCGGGATCAGCATGGAGAGTTACAAGCTCCTGTCGTGCGGATGAAGTTCGGAACGGGGTATTTGGGCTACCTGGGAGACGTCAATGCCGAAAAGGAATCGACTGACGTCGTTCTCGCTATGCTGGGTCTTCTGGATGCGTAGCTGAAAAGGATATTGATTGACACTGATTGTTGTCTGGTGGCTTCTCATTGGTTGTCTTGGTTTAATACATTACAGTATGTAATAGTTACTCGTCTTGACTGTTGTACATGTACATACTTTTGCATTCCATTGTGACTGAAATTATTACAAAATTGGTATCCAAGGAACAGAGGGAATATAAACGAGTTCATATTGATCGCACTGAAGATTCAAGAAGCTAATCCTGAATATACGTGAGAAAGCGACTGAAATGATATATGAAGATGTGCTTACCATAGTCACGATTAAAGAGTCATCGTTGTCTTCTACACTTTGGCGGGTATACTGCCGGGCCAATGCTCTTGATTTCTTCTTCTCCAGTTTTATCTATACCATAGTCGTCAAATGCACAGTGTGAGGTATCATAACGCATACCTGCTTCTCTTTCTCGAGACACAATGAAGTCAGCCTCGCAATTTCCCTTTCCATCTCCTTCTTTTGCTGCTTGGCCTTTGGTCAAGGAACTCCTTTTGGGTCTGCTCGCGAGAGATGCGTCTCTTCGAGTCTTGAAACAAGACTTCGCACTTGTGTAGTGCGTCTTCGCGCTGCCTCTCGATGTCCGAGCAGCATTCTTGTACGACGAGAAGGTTCTGGTCCAATTCGTTGATACGGGCCTTCAAAGTGGCGCTATTACGTCGTTCAGCCTCAAGTTGATCGTATATTGGTAACCGTTCTTCGAGGTTATCCGCAGCTTGGATCAGGCGAGACTTGTGAGAGAGTCAGTGTTTTCGAAAAAGAGAGAGAAAATGGTCAGCACGCACTATCAAACTGTCGTCCAGAGGAGTATCTTTTACCATCTGCCTTAAACTGTCTGCAGTGGCAACAATATGTCTCGGCTCCGAAAGGGAGTCCAAACTCTCAAGCTTTCCAGCATTGTATAACACTTTTCCTTCGAGGCTATCGTCCACGACTGTGAAATATATTTGATGAGGCTCAACAGAACCCTTAGCCTTTCTGCATATGGAGCAGACTTTGCCCTTGTAGTTATTCGTGCAACTATCACAGCATCCATGTCCTAGAGATATTTAGATGATTCAGTATTTAACACATTATAACCAGCAGTTGGCGTACCACACGCGAGGAAGAGAAACGATTCCAAAGGATAGGAATCAGTGCAAATCGGACATTGAGCGTTGACCATTGTGAAAAGATTACGCGACGAATTACAGAAGTAGTGCAGAGCTGGGCGACACTGGAACGGTTTTCTTCAAAATACGAAAGGAAAGACTTTGAAAGTGAAGGGCGACCTAAAGTTGGTGGTTCAACGCGACTCCGGCCCGGGAGCGCGTACTTCAGCGTTTGGATACTCACGTGATGCCACCACATTTGGAAATCACCGTCGGAGTTCGAACGACGGAGTGTCTCTTCTTTTCCTTGTCTTTTTCTTCTTGTTTTCCCATTCCCCCTGGCAAGGCCTGCGCGATGTTGAGCCGCATGGGGTTTTACGGCAACTAACATACCGGACTTTAGATTGTGCCTTGATCTATGCTCATTTATCCCGCCGAAAATACAAATATCAAGTCTGCGTTTCCTGTACTATGTCGTAGCGTGGCCCGGATTTCCAGTCCGTGTGTCGTCTCTACTCTTCTCGAGCTGCTTTTGTAATCCACGCACTCGCTCGCACAGTATGGTCATGGTATCTACCGCAGCGAATGAGAATGTTCTTATAGGTCCCGATTGCCGGCTGAATTACTAAAGTTGTTGTAATTGTAAGCTTTGTCTCACGTCCGGCTTATATATGTAACTGTGCTGCTCATGTTCCTATGTCTCTTTCCCACTCATGACTACCAGCTCTTCTCTACAAGGCTTCTATGGCTGGCCCGAGGGCCTCACTGGCGTGTATTACGGTCCAGGATCCGTATCTACTGCATTGCCCAAGTTGCTTTCCACTCTAGGTGCTCGGAAAGCACTGATTGTAACCACAAGGAGTCTTGTGGGCAAGGTAATTCTTATGCTGTTCTTTTCGAAGCTCGCAAAAACCTGAGTAAATCATTGTAGACGGAGCTTGTAAAACAAGTCGAATCCATTCTGAAAGATCACGATGCATTTGGCGCCACTTTTCATGAAATCGGAGAACATTCACCCATCGCAGGGATCCGTCGTGCTGTCAAAGTCTTTCGTGAAAACGACTGTAACATCATTGTCTCCATCGGAGGTGGCTCGCCCATTGATGCATCAAAGGCCGTCCTGTACTTTTCGCAGGAAGAGACCGGAGGCCCTATTCTTCCTCAAATAGCAATTCCTACCACACTCAGTGCGGCGGAATACACGGTTCGTATCAATTAGTTGGTTCTTCGCCTTCAATTCAAAAAACGTAGATCGGCGCCGGATATACAAATGACCAGGGTCAAAAGGCAGTGGTATCCTCAAGACGTCTTGTTCCCGCCGGTATCATACTGGATGCAGAGTTTACCTTACCGACGCCAGAACGACTTTGGTGCGCGATTCCATTGTTTTCGTGTTTCCTCGACAACTCATTTCGATATCTTGAGGCTCTCAACGGGAATTCGCGCCCTCGATCATGCCGTAGGCAAGTGTACTCTGGCGAGTCCCGCCCAGCAAGTTATGCTGATGCCCCTCCAGAAAACTTGTACAGACGCGGAGTCGCATTTCCTGTGAAAGTGTTATGTTATTCAGCTATTGCCGACCTTTTCAAATATCTTCCTGCCTCAAAAGCCAATCCTCAAGACGTGGAAGTGCGACAGAGGCTTCAACTTGCGTCTTGGATGAGTATTTGGCCCATGAATTTGGAAAGATATGGGTTAGTAAAGTTGAATTTACTGAAGAACGGAACACTAAATGATGGGCACCAGACCATTGGGTTTGTCGCATGCCTTGGGGCATAAGTTGGGAGCAGCGTATGGCATACCGCACGGCATCACCTCCGTGAGTTACAAAGCACTTTAATGACTGTCATATTGACTAATACTGGCGAGGGCAGTGTCTCACCTTGGCACCCGTGGTGGCAATGAAAGCACAAACGGAATCCCAGGAAAACAAGGAAACGCTCGCCAAAGTGCTGCCCCACCTTCATCTCGAGTCGACGGGTTCTGTGGATAAGGACGTTCTGCTGGTATCCAAATCGATTAAGGAGTACGTTGTTTTTCTTTTCTGCTCAACCCTTTCCGTGCTTAAGCCTCTGTAGCTTGGTGGCTTCACTAGGGCTCGCATCCGACTTGGCAACATACAAAGTTCCCAGGGAGGATGTGGGGAAGATAGCAGAACTGGCGCTCGGCAGCAAAGAAGACCCTGTGTATGGCAAAGTGATCGGAGTACTTGAGAGTCTATACCCAGCAGGTGAGGTATGATGGCACGCTCGTAAATCGTAGTCATTCGGATGTACAATCAATTACACAAGAACGGAAGGGTCTTACAAATGAAATCTTGGTGAACTTTTTTCGGCTGGCCAGTTCAAGCTCTTTCAGTGACTAACCATTCGCATTTAGATTTTGAGCTATTCTATTTGCCGTTTGCGCCCGCCACATATTCCGAAGTCTCACTGAACACGATGCCTCTAGCTATAATTATAGTGGATGTCCACATGCTGGACGTCATGAACGTCCCCAGACAAGTATATTCCCGCAGCTAATGGAGGAAATGCCATCCAGCAGTAGAGCATACTATGACTCTTGCTTGTATGCATTTCAAGCTCCGCCCCTTTGGATAGTCACTTTGGGGGCTAGTCCGCCTCCTCGTAAGTTACTCCATGCTCCCTCGCTTCTCATGAGTCAGGTGAACGCCGGAGAAAGAATCGCCGGGAATGGGTCCCTGTCTGGAAAACATCCAGCGGATTTTATGGGCCTTTCAGCACCTTGCTTGCCTCTCAAAAGGACCTATCGCTATCATGATGATCTAGACCTACAAAGATGAGTGTCTGATGGTGTATCATCAGCGATACCGCGAATTCCTTTGGTATGAAAGTGAGCGTATTCCGTGATGTACGTCTCCAAACGTGCGCGACTCCTCATCCGAATAAAATTGAAACGTCACAGCGGATAAGCGGCTCTTCTTTAAAGGGAGCAGTGGCCCAAAGCGGCGTGTGCTACTTTACCTTCCAACATGGTGTTTCATCTTGGATCACTGCAGATTATCGCTCTGGCCCTCCTGGGTTATGTACTCTACCTTGTTACTTCAAGATTGTTGTTTCATCCCCTCAGGACCTTTCCTGGGCCGAGATTGGCAGCGTTGACGAGCTGGTATCAGACGTATTTCGAGAGCTTTTGCGATGGTGCATTCGTGGATCATCTGGAGAACTTGCATAAGATATATGGTAAGCGGCCTTTTCGTGTTTATCATCCCAACTCATAGGACCACCTCTGCAGGTCCTATCATTCGTATAAATCCAAGGGAGGTTAGCGAATATTCTACTTCGACGTTTCCGATGTTTAATATCAGTCCAGCTCCATTTCAGTACACCTCAGGCTTACTTCACCATTTATTCTTCCCAAGTGAAGTTTGCAAAGGATCCAAAGTTTTATTTTGCTTTCATTGAAGACGAATCATCTTTTGGGTACGCAGATCGAGTCTTGGCGAAGAAACGAAGGGAGGTTCTCAACCCCCTCTTTTCCCGTCGTTCGATTCTTAGGCTTGAGCATATTATCCAATCGAAGGTGAGCTATCCGGACTTCCACCAGCTTCCTGCAATGCTTAATTCACTCGAAAGGTCGATCTTCTCGTAGCTCGTTTGTCAGAAGACTACACCGATAAACCAGCTAACCTTCACTTTGCATTTAAATCCACAACGATGGATGTAATCACTGCATATTGCTATGCTCAGTCTTTCGACGCCCTCTTGTGTCCCGACTTCACTCATCCTGTTCTTTTGAGTTCTGAGCGGGCAATGCCCATGATAACATCGATCCGCCGTTTCCCTGTCTTGCAGATCCTACACCACTTACCCGAATCGCTCACGAAGCTGCTGAGCCCCGAGACCGTCGGATTCGTTGAGTTGCGCAAGGCGCTATTGGCGCAGATAGAAGGTATCCTAGCAGACCCCAGTTCGCTGGACGCTATGCATGATACCATCTATAACTATTTCCTATCACCTGAGAAGCTCAAGTCGCAGCAAGTCCCGTCGAAGAAATCGTTGTTAGATGAGGTAAGATCCGACGTTTTGGTGCGATGGCTGCTGAATCGTTTACTAGGCACAAAATCTCCTCTTCGCAGGAACCGATACGACAAGCAATGCCATGACTGTCGGATTCTTCTATGTCCTCAATGATCCAGCTATACACGCGAAGTTAACTTCCGAAATATTTGCTGCATGGCCTATCAGAGAATCATCCATTTCTTATGAGGTTCTAGAAAAACTTCCGTACTTGGTGAGTCACTCTTCTATGTGCTCATTTGAGATTGACGCTTGCATCTTTCATAGACAGCTGTCCTGAAAGAGGCGCTGAGGATGAGCGCTGGCGTGCCGATCTCCATGCCTCGAATTG
Source organism: Desarmillaria tabescens (assembly GCF_030435595.1). Taxonomy (NCBI): domain Eukaryota; kingdom Fungi; phylum Basidiomycota; class Agaricomycetes; order Agaricales; family Physalacriaceae; genus Desarmillaria; species Desarmillaria tabescens. Next base: position 10,346 of record NW_026848786.1, on the reverse strand, counting down.
TTGATACACCGACATATATTGACGGCGTGGAGGTGCCTGCTGGGGTGCGTCAAGCTTATTGATTACTTCAACTGCCATCAATTTTTTTTCCAATAAAGACTGCAGTTGGGGTGGGATGCACGTTCGTCCTCATGAACGAGGAGATCTTCCCCCAACCGCACGCGTTTCAGCCAGAGAGGTGGCTTCAAGCAAGATTCTCAGAGCCTGGAGAAATATTTGGTCCCGTTTTCGAGAGGGCCTCGCTCATGCATAGGTGTCAAGTGAGTGATCATAAGCCTTGTTTAGCTGCTTATCAGTTGTCGTGCAGCCTTGCCTGGTGCGAATTGTATTTGGTTTTCGCAAACTTGTTTCGGAAGTTCGATATGAAGATACACGAGACTAGGTGAGCATGAACAAGTAGCTAGCATCCTATTAGCTGGTTGATGTGCACTTAGCGTTCAAGACATGAAGTTCCGGTGCCATGGCTTGTCTGTCTTCCGTGGTCGACACTTCCACGCTAACGTGCAAGGACGAATCTGATTATGGCACTAGACCTAATCTTACAAAACAGAAAAGAACACCGTATGAGCAGTGAATGTAATATAGCAAAAAATGGATATTCTTCTCTTTATCCCTCTTCCGACAGTGACACCACCGCGTCATATCTAGCCCTTCCCAAAAATCGTCGTACGTCTGTCTGGTCCATAATACCAATACATTACTCAACTCAAAGACTCATTCCCATCATTGGGGCCTTTTGAAATATATCACGGATCCCCGCTACTGATAAATGATTAAATCTATGAGTACTTTTGTCTAGAGTGTCCTATGATACAAACCCGAAGAGTATCTTAATAGTATCCGATAAAAATTTAACCTGTCGAGGGCATCTTAGAACGAACGTGCACGCCTAACAGCGATACAATCTCGAAACAGAAGACCAGAAGCAGCTGGCCTATCAAATCCATCAGAGCGGAATGTATAGGCAGCGCATACATATCCGGATCGAGGTTTTTCGACCACAGAAAGTTGGTCAAAGCTCCAGCAATGAAGAGAGAAGCTGTAACCTATATCGGAGGGGATGAGATGGGGACATAGCGCGTATTGAATATGAAAACGTACAGCGCAGCAGAAGAATACCACCGAGAACGCAACAAAGACGAATGGGAGGGTTAGCCAACCCAATAATCTGAGGATGGACAGAAATATGATTTCCACAGGAATTGTAACAAGGATGAGTGTGATCATAACCATTCGGGCACTAGGCTCCGATGGCCGGTTGGCAAATGTGCTGGGGGTCACTGACAGCGCGGCTGCATGCAGAGCTGTTGATAGTCTGGATGCAAAGATTGAACCCACGCTTCCCGGTAAACCTGAGAAATCTATGAGAGCCTCGGCTAAAGCGAAAGAGAGTGCAAACTGACCGCTGATAACGACGGCGAGGAGAGCAAAGCCTTCGTACCTACTCACGAAGAGGTCAAGTACAATACCTGTTGCGCTGCTGATGATCATGGCCCCAAAGAGAGGTGACCAGCCTTGACCTATAAGGTCTCGGACGTGGGAGTTTCGACGCGTCGACACGCCGCATGAGATCGCGGAGAGTACGACTATGGCGCATATTATTAAAGGCACGGGCGTGTGAAGGAAGCGAATGAGAATCGTGGACACTGCTCCGATGAGGACCAAGGTGACTAGGTCTCCAAGACAGGACGCCACTGGGGGAGCGATGTTGTCTGCGAATTCATTAGCGCTGTGAATCAGATGGGATGGATCTCGTTTCAAAAAAGCGACGAGCCAGGAGTGCAGCCCCATGAAGACGCGATGGCTTACTCCTCGCATCCATATGAGTGAAGAAAGTACTCACCAGGATCACGCCCATAATGCCTGCATAACACGATGAGTCCGCACATGAATGAGCCTAGGATGATACTGGATAGACAAGCGGCAGACATGGCTGTAGAAGCAACCATGATAAATCTAAACATAGGCCATCAGAGGGGTCAAACACTGGTGACGACACGTTACCAACACCGGTAGTCCGGATTTTCGGTCGGTCACTGGAGGTAATGTTGGTCGTGGACGTCTGGCGTGTAGGAACAAGGCGCTCACTGCCCCTGATGAGGCTGGGGCTTCCTCGGTCGTCCGGGGGATTATCAGACCCAGCACTAGAGACACACAAGCGGCCACAAAGGAAACCACTGTGGCCTGGACTTGCAGTAGAGAAAGGTTCCCAATAATCATTTTCCGTCGCACAGAGCTGTCATCAAGTTCGCCCATGTTTGCAGCGGTGCCCAACCGTGCTGATAGATTCATTTCGAGGTTCCCTTTGAGGTTAAGCACGACAGGGATGATCATTATGAGTTGGTCGACCTCCACCATGGCTCTCCACCTCTGTCAAGGCCAATATTGAATCGCGTGAATGATCAAAGGATAAATGTGACGAACAGAGACTTGGTCCAGCAATTCTCCTGTGAAAAGCAAGCCTATTGTAGTGAAAAGTAATGTTGGGGCGCCCTGCAATTACTGAGATAGAGTTTATGTAAAACACAAGCGCGACGAACCTCGATGACGATGTTTTTGATTTGCTGCCACAGTTGAACTCTAGGCCCACTCATTGGCCCAGTTCGCGGCGAATGGCCGCCCAACAGTGCTCTATTGCCCTCGTCATCGTATTCATTATCGGATTCGTTCTCATCGTCCTCATCGTGGTCGTATTCCTCCTTGCTCTCGTTCGTCGGGAGGTTGGCGAGCTCGATATCGTCGTCGTCGTTGGTCGGAGCCATACTTTAATTTTAGAGGCAAGAGGCAAGGGAGCCGTGGGAACTCTGAAGTAATCAGACGCGTGATCCGAAAACCTGTTCCCACCTTGAACTTGTACTTGAATCACCACTCCTCGCGTTCTCCGTAGCGACCTTTTGGTTCGCTCAGCGACATCTGGGAACCATTTATTTGGATTCAGGGCTGTTTTCTGCCTTGGTGGCATTACCGACCTCGCGGGGGGCGCCGTGACGCCGAGATGTACTCCAAGCTTACTCCTTATGCTTCGCCGCCTCCGTTACGCTCTTCCTTGCTCAAGAGTCCCTCAGATGCGGTACCACCGACCGACGATCTCAAGGGCCTTGAGTCTGAGCTTAAAATTTTGCGTCAAAAGCTCATCGAGCGAAGCAAAAAGGCGAGCGACGACATGCGGACTATCGAGGAATCCATGCGTCGTATGAAGGAGATTGAGAAAGGAAAGGCCAAATCCATCGAGAAAGTCAAGCGAGAACGCGACTGTACGTGTTTTTCATCCCTACGCGTCCCTGTATTCTCACTTGTTGCTCTATTCTATTTATATCTGACTTGAATGTGTACCTTTGCTGTTACAACAACTGCTGCCCTACGCCTTTCGTCTTGAATATCTTATGGGTGTTCTCTTGCGAAATTCACCGGTCCTGCTATACGCCACACTTGCGAAATTTTCCTTGGGATGGTGCATCTGTAGTCACTCCCCTTCCCGACGCAGACGAACCTAGGCTGTCGGCATCGCTTTCTGGGAAACCTAGACTATCCTCTCATCCATTGCAAGCCGGTCCGTCTTCCTCACGATCTTCGTTGGACCCTCGAAGGTGGCTCTTTCGTTGGTCTTCGTTGTCTGGATTATCTTATGATTGATACTTAGTGCCTTTGACGAAAGCAAGAAGAAGAAGAAAAGGAAACGGGAATACGATGAAAGCGACCTTGAATCAGGTATGCCACAGTCTTCTCCATATCCTCATACAACTGACTTCCCGTTATCAGCTTCTCAGCGACCCCGGAAGGGCACGCCACCCGTAATCAACCATCCTCCTCCTCCTCCTCCCACCGAAAGCTCAGAAATCTGTTCCTCTTGTCCCCAGCAAGGTAGTTCAGAGTGTTCATGGTTGACTTCTCGTTGATATTTTTTAGCCCCAAACGGGCCCCGATTTTACCGTACCTCAATCTAACTCTTTATTACCTCAACGACCACCGATACCACCGCCTCCGATACCAGGACCTAGTAAACCTACCGATGTAACGGATGATTTCAGTAAACTCAAGCAACCACCTCAAACCTTGACCACGACCTTCTACACCTACATCGAACCATGGATACGGAACATACGAGAAGAGGACATTGGATTTCTGGAGCATACTGGAGACGAGGTTGAGCCGTACGTTATGCCCAAGTTAGGGCGACATTACACCGCCGTTTGGGAGGACCAGGACACGGGACTTTTCCCTCCTAACGATCAGGATGCACCACCGGAGGTCTTCCAGCCACCTGTGCCAAAGTGGGATCCGTCGACATTGATGGAGACAGAGTGTCTTGTGGAGGAGAAAGGGCATGGCTTGTTGACTGAGCGGGTGATTAGTGCGTTGCTACCGATGGAGAACAATGAGTGGAAGGGGGTGAAGGCCGCCGAAGATGCGATGGAAGGGAGGCCTGGAGGGAGTGGAGCTGCTGCTGCACGAAAGGAGAAATTGAGTGTGTCTGACCTGGAGACGCGAATACGTGATACAATGCGATATCATGGTCTGCTCAACGAGATTGTGAGTATGGCCACTGTGCTCTTGTGATCTACTAACATCTATATCAGCCAGACTACACTGAGAAAGTGGATGATCCTATAGCTACTGCCCTACGACACGCTCAGCGTGAGCTTCGCAGAGTGGTAGCTACGAACAAGGCTCGCAAGGCCCGTCTGGTAGACATCGCGCGCGATCGTTTGGGGTACCAAGAATACGTTGAGCTGCGCGAGTCGATAGACAAGAACATCAGTAATACGTATAGCAAGCTGCAGGGTAAGGATATGCCTAAGCTGGGGAAGAAGAAGAAGAAGTCGATTGATGAGACGAATCCGATGGCGCTACCTCCTTGTCCGGCAGCCTTGGGATTGGGTCCGGATGAGAAGAACCATTTAGTGGTGGCCAAGCAGCTGAAGCAGTTGGTGGATACGCGGAGACAGTGGGTGGATACCGTGGGGAAGGTGTTTGAGAAGAAGCAGGAGGAGAGTCCTGGCAGGATTTGGGGGTGCCAAAGATGAGTATTTATGAGGGTGTGGAGGAGGAGGTTCAAGCTGCGTTGGCGAATATGCCCACGCAAACAACACGGACTAGTAACGTTAAAGGTAAAGGGAAGGCTAGAGATGCTATGGATGTCGGATGATGCTGGTTTCTTTCTTTCGCGGTGCGAGGTTTCTTTCCGTTACTCATTATATCTTATTATTTCACTGCATGTGCGTTGTAACTTTTTGCATCCATGATCACCGACTTTTCTTAGTATGACGACTGCTGTACGCATGTACAATTAACAAGGTGACGATTATTTCTTTGACTTTTTCGCTTTTTTCGTCTCTCCTGTGCCATCGTCTTTCCGTTTTTTACCCTTTGCCTGCTTTGCTGTTTCCTGCACTGGTTCCTCCGCTACCTGTTCATCTATCACCATCACATCATCAGCTGTAGGCTGTTTCATGTTAGAACCATATGGTTTGAAGGAGTGTTTTAGTAGTTCCTTCGGGTACGATGGGCGAGGAGGGTTTATGTATGGTTCGTTCGCCTGGTTTTCTGCTGTCGTAGGGACTACAGCTGTTTCTGAGATCACCAAACGTCGCGCTATGGACCGGGGAGCTGGGTACCGACTTTTAAGTTGTTATGTATCATCACTAGCGAAAATGTCGTACCGAGATACATATCATCCTTTTTGCTTTTCCGAGGAAGAAGACATTCCAGGTCACCAACTTCATCCCCGCCAAATGGTCCGCCATCGTTGCCAACGTTCCAAACGTCGTAAGAATGCGATTTCCGGGAGATTTTCCCTATATTCGCGCTCGAAGAGCCATGCGGCATTTCAATGGTAACGTTTTCTAGATATTTAGTCTTCATCTAGACCGAGAAAAGGTGAGATTTGGGAAAGGCGCGAAGAAGTACAGAGTTAGCGTACGTTCTCTGGGACGCGTATAAGCCACAATTCCAGCTCCTCGTCATCGTTTAATGAGTCCCAATCAAATTCCCCGCTGTCTGCATTCTCCTGTGGGACAACTCCCTCTGGCGGTTGGTATGCCCAATTCGGGTCGGTGCCCTCATTCTTCCCGTGGTCGTCGACTTGAGCCTTGGTCTTCCCCTTGTCTTTGGATTTTTTGGTCGTTTGCTTGGGTACTGGCTCAGGTGTAGGCGAGGAAGAGGGAGAGGACGCTGGCGAGGACATGACTGTGTGCTGTTGAAAAAATTATGGCGTAAAGGCGGCGGACCGGTCCGGATTACTGGGCGGGAAAAAGATAAAGGTCGCTGAACTTGATTTCGAATCATGATGCAGCAGCGAGCGGTGCTGACCATTGCAGGCTCAGACTGCAGCGGTGGAGCTGGTATTCAAGTATGACCTGCGCCGGTGAAGCGCTGATTGCAACTGACATTATATTTACTGCTCAAGGCGGATCTCAAGACGTTCACTGCCAACGGGTGCTATGGAGCTAGTGCTATTACGGCTTTGGTTGCAGAGAATACCGTAGGCGTTCAGGATGTCTTTCCTTCGCCCGCACTGTTTGTTGTCCGACAGGTGAGTGCGCTAAACTATGGAAACGCGTTACAAATCACTGAGTCATAAAAGATTCTGTCTGTACTCCAGGATATCAACATGGACGCACTAAAGACTGGGATGCTCTTCGACGCCGAGATAACCAAAGCTGTTGCTCACACGTTGAAGACGCACTACGGAGAGAATGTTCCTCCCCTTGTGTGTGACCCGGTTTGTGTCTCGACTTCGGGACACTCCCTTTTGAATCCGGATGCGATAGACGTTATGGTCAAAGAGCTTTTTCCTCTCGCGACACTGATCACGCCAAATAAATCTGAGGCCGAGTTGCTGTTGGCTCACGGAAGACCCGAAGCCTACCCCGGTATCAGTACTCTAGAGGATATGTATCAGGCTTGCAAGGATTTCTTCACCCAGTTCACTCCAGGGCCCAAAGCGATCTTGCTGAAAGGAGGACACGTAACGGCAACCCTCGCAGATGTAGATCGAGTATCCTCTGCGCATCCTGAAATAAGTGTTGTCCGGGACGGCCTTTTCGGCGAAAACATGGAGATCCTGCAGGTCGGGAGGGACCTTTCGGAAGCGGAACTTGTCGTTGACATGCTTTATGAGAATAACGGTCCTGTCACTATTCTGGCGAGGCCGAGAATCGAGTCTACCAGCACACATGGGACAGGGTGCACACTTAGTGCAGCTATCGCTTGTGGTTTGGCGCAGGGATTATCTCGTGAGTGAATCTGTGCATGGCGGTATCTTCCTTCTATATTCACATACCTTATAGTTCTTGAAGCCACGAAAGTGGGCGCTTCGTATACTCATATGGGTATTGAGAACGCTGTGCCTTTCGGGAAAGGTCATGGCCCACTTAATCACCTTCATTCCATCACCAACATACCAATACCTAGGTACTTTATTTTGACCCGCAAGATATCTTCCCACTGAGGATATGTGCATAGGTCTACTCCTAGTAATCCGTATCCATTCACCAGACTTCTCATTCAAGAGAATATTGGTATATGGAAGGACTACGTGGAACACGATTTCGTCAAACAGCTTGCTCAAGGTATCTTGGCGCGAGAACATTTTGTGCATTTCGTCAAGTATGTTCATCTCGGTCTCATTACCATTCATTTAGCGACTTCCCTCTTATAGACAGGATTATCGTTATCTCAAATATTATGCTCGTGCCTATGGGTGAGCTTAATACCCTCTGATGTTGAGTTTGATCTTACTTGCTTAGTCTCCTCGCCGCAAAATCAACGACCTTCCCCGCGATAGAGTCAGCAACACAGACAATACTCAACGTTTTGCACGAGATCGGAAATCACACTGCGTTCTGCGCTCGTTTTGGTATCACCGCGGATGAGTTGGAATCAACCGAGGAGTCAGCGGCGACAATGGCCTATGGTGGTTACTTATTGGATATCGGCTTGCAGGGTATGGTGCTACGCAGTCTTGCAGCCCCCTTCAATCTGATGGCACGCTATAGGTGATAGGGTAAAGCTCTTGATGGCCTTGCTTGCATGTCTCCTGGGGTACGGAGAAGTCGGACTCTGGATCAAGAAGGAGGCATCCAAGCCAGGTTCCCCAGCAAAACTCGAGGGAAATCCATACCTTCATTGGATAGAGGACTATTCTGGACCTGACTATCAGAAAGCGGTTAGACTGGGACTGGGTGGGTTCGCGGCAATGTAACAATTTCGCCGTATGCTGACATTTCTGTACACAGAAACTATCGAAGCGTGCGCAATGGTTGACCCGCCTTCGCCTGCTAGGTATAAAGATTGGTGTGAAGTGTGGCGGAAGTGTACGAAGCTGGAAAAGGGATTTTGGGATATGGCGATGCAGATGTCATGATCGTGATCACTTCGATGAACGAGAATATAGTTATAGAGTGAATACAGCAGCAGAAAGTACAAATGTAGACTCGACTCGGGACTCGGCTTTGCGATTTTTGCTTTGCACATGACTTTCACGTGCCTCAGACGGCCACCAATCACGCTCTTTCCCGATTCTTTCCGAAGAATGAGGAAACGATGGAGGGGGCGTAACTGTCTGGACAGGGGCTATACTCGGGGTCGGCTTAGTAATTTTTGGTGATAGGCGATCATCCGGCACGCAACGGCTTATTTGCCGGGCGGTTGCTGCTGTGGCTGAGAAGTCTTTCTTTCCGAACACTTCCTATTGGTTTGCGGGCTGGTCGGAAGACTGTCGACATCAATTTCCTCTTCATTTCCTCTCACCTACTATCACCTTTTTTGCTTGCACGTCGCAAGTGATTCCTACCTTCACTGTCCTTTTTCTGCTCTGTGACTGCAGATGCCCTCAACTACTGTCTGTTCTACAGCCCCACTCAGCTGCCAGTGGGTTAATAAAAATCTTGCAAAAATCTGCCTCAGTGCTATCGCTCTGGTAATGCGTTGTGGTATTATGCACCCGCTTATCTTCAATGGAGTTTCCTGTTACATCATGTAGATTTGATATAGCGAGAGAATTCAGTGTTGATGTGAACCCAAGGGGGTAGTAAAAGTTAAGAAAATCATATCGGGTCGATATTATTTTTAAGCCCTCTCCTGACCGACCGACCGACCGCGTGGGAATAACATACCCTTAAAGGACCGATCATGTGACTAAATGACGCACAAGATTCCCGGTCCGTTGTCTTCCGTTGTCTTTCCGTGCGCTGCCATGTCCTTACAGGCTATGATGCTAACGGCGAGTTTTATCCTCATCTTCCTAGGTCAACACACTGCACGGGATAAGTACTACGTTCAAGCAAGGTAATGAACCAAATTCCAATTACTCAATTGAAAGTAGTGTTGCCACGGCTCAGCTTATCTCGGCTTAACGCTGAAGTCAGTTTTGAGCCATTTTCTCTGACTGCACCAATGTTCAAAATGACAGACAATTTGATGTCTGCATTCACTCACAAGACTTATTGGTATTATCAGTGACTGTGTTCTTGTTCCTCATACCCTTCTATCCTTGGCAGGTGACGGCGGCTCAAAACCGACTTCGGCGTTAAGCCGAGATAAGCTGAGCCGCGGCAACACTAATCAAAAGTTCACATTTCTTTGCTTTGGGATGCCTCTCTTGGGCTCTGAAGCTTTTCTTGGCCATTTAGGCATGTAAATTGGCCCTTGTACTGAGTATGGGGTGCACAGGTGCTGATTTACTAGGACCGGCAAAATTATTTTTAGTGACCTTTTCGACTGACCGACCGACCAACCGGATGTGCCGGGCTGACGGCCCGCAACCCCCTTGTGTGAACCTGCAGATCAGAACATTTTGCTACAGCAACTGCAACTTGCAAGTGATGTGTGCTGATTGTTGTGTCTGGTTTTTGGGAAGTACATACCCTTTCATGGTCAGATTTTTACTGCCATGTAACAGTTTGATGAATGTTGTGATGTGTTCATTGTGGACTAATCAACCTTGTGATGGCATGAGGTGTGCAGTATTAGAGATTTGAATATTTTCTTTCTTGTGATGGTGCCAGGTGCATAGGGCATGTAATTATAAGATGCTGTTCAGACACCCACCAACTTGTGATCTCTTGCATACTAGATGGCAGACTGAGTTACGTTCACCTTCCTCGGGGCCTCTAGTGTGAAATGACAATTCATCAATGAGTTCGATTTTAATGCCGGAAATTTTATCGTTCTTTGCAATCTTAGTATAGGTCATCGAACGGAGCGCACTCAGGTGATTAGATTTAGAGTGTGCAAAATGCGAGCTGGCGGCGCAGCTGCCGAGCGAGCTTTTTGCACTACCACTCTATTGAGCAGCTTGAACAAGCGGATATACATGTACATGCCGTTTCTTCGCCCAAGGGAAA
>NW_026848785.1:0-17535 GCF_030435595.1 Desarmillaria tabescens | reverse complement strand
GCAATACCTACAGCGTCTTGAGGGTCCTCTGGCCGTGCAGTCTGGGGCCGTTTTCTTCAATTGACGAAGGAAGTCATCGGCGGTGGAAAGGACTATAGATTGCAGAGCTTCCCGACCCTGAGGTGTGTCATCATGATTGCCCAAGTGGCCCGTATGATAGAAGCCATATTCTAGATGCTTGACCGTCTTAGCGGATAAGTTAACTCAAACGACGGCCATAGAAGACAGGCGCATACGCAAGGACCTTCAGGTAAGAGGTTTCCCCTTCCCGAGAGGCTCTGTTAAAATTCAAAATAGGAAACTTTTGGAAAACTTCTCGACTCGTGTGTGGTTTATGTTGGCCGATCATTCGATCAAGGTTCCTGGATTCGGCGGACTACCAAAGAGGCTCTGACCACCAATGGCAGAGAATCCCCAGCTCCACGTAATGGTGAGACTCGAAATCACAGATTTCCGACCTTGAGGTCTTAAGTGTCAACTACAGAAGCAAAGATTGATGAAAAGTTCAATTCAAGTAGCACCTCATTAACGCCGGAAACACCCAAACCTGCTTCTAACGAAGTCATGATTCAGGTAAGACGAAGCATGTAGTTATATGAAGTGCTTGAACTTAACGCGTATGTAGATTAATGACTTCATCGCGAAAACCATACTTCCAAACCTGCGGCGTTTCCTTGTGGACAACGACAAGGTTGCGGCAGCATGCAGCAATATCGTGTATTACATCGTCAACCCAGCCATGAAGGGCAAAGCTAAGTAAGTAGAATGTTTCAGATAGGTTACGTTGTTAACTCTTCTGCAGGCCAATGGAAGTGGATGCTACCACTGTTTCCATCCTACATCAAATGTCCAGGCTTCCAGCAGCCCTGAAAGCGTGGCGAGCACCGATAGCAGAGTGTTGAACGATAACAGGGTATTCAATAGTACTGCGGAGGCCGCTGAGCTATGGAAACCTATAGTCAAAGCTCTCTTCGATGTTGACAAAACTGCATTTCCTCGAGTTACTTGGTACGTTTCAGATCCACGTTTGCGTTTAATACAGCTCACAGACGTCACCAATTCACAGGCAAGGTGGCCACCGCACCATCCACGAATATTTTTACAAATAGGGAATACGAAATGTTGTTACGGTCGCTCAACCTTCGTAGACTATCTTTCGTGTTGTTCACTGGGGATAAGAATCATTTCCTAACGCAACTACCATCGATACAGGAGAACTGGTGGATATTCTTCGTAATGTGTCAGCCCCCAAATGTCCAGAGTGACGTTTACCTCTGCATACGCGTCCTATTGTGGCCGTCTATCGCCCCACAACCTCACCAGCTTCTGGCCGGTGATTCTCACAGAATTAGTATGGGTTCTTTCCATCCTGAAAACAGTAGTCCGCTGACTGTGCCTAGTATCGTCTCTTTGAACAAGTCATGTCCACGTTACCGTCGGAATGGATCGGATGATCTACAACTGATATTGTCTGTGTGCAAGTTCCTAGATCTTCTGCTTGTCCTACAAACTGAAGAATTTCAAATGTATGTATTTATCTGTCCGGCCCGAATTCCAACTTACTTCGTGCCTCGTTCTAGTCATCAATGGATCTTCATAACCGATACTGTGGATGCGATATACCGACCAAATGATTGGTACCCGGAAGCGATGTTTGACCAGTTGGCTGAGATTGTTGGTAATCTACCCAGCGTATGTTCTTCCTTTCTTTTGCTCCGTGATGCGGCTTAATTTTTTCGACGGCATCGTAGAATCCTACTTCGCAAAACGGATCAAACGTCCTAGACACTGGTGGGGCGTCGTCATTTAGTTCCCAGAGGGTGATGCGGCGTCCTTTGTTGAACGGGATCCATCAGATAGATAGTATCCGTGATTTGGTCCCCTTCTTTCTAGCGTGAGCATATCATCTTACGAGAGTGTCTACGCAAGTGGTGGTATTGTGGATTGGGAGGCAATAGAGAAAGGGTTGATGAACGATATGTTTGACGGACGGTAATTATTTAACAGGCTACTACATGTATTGATACCTCCCACTTTGCTTGTGATACCTTAATTCTACGTCTCTTCGGATATCTTACGACTATCAACTTACGCAGTGGATTGACAATGAAATCCGAAAACAAGAATAATATAACAGTGGTATATGGGAATGAAAAGTTACATCGTGGTAGCTAGAAATCATTCCAATTGCGTTTGAACTTGTACTGCATCCGATTCTGGTCAACCTCAGCGTGTTTGTAGGACGAAGGATAAACTGCTTTACCTTGTAGGGCATATTTTTACTGTCGCCAAGATAAGTAAACGTGGAATGACCGCAACAAGCTGACTCACCGCATTTGTCACCAGCATTTGATGGAGGCAAGTATCCTTCCTCCCCAGATCCCCACGCCCCCTTCTTATCACCCTCCGACTTGGCTCCACGGAATCTGACATCGGGGTCTTGCTTTTCCGGCGGCGTCACTCTTGTAATTTTAGGGTTGGGAGGTTCGGCTAAGGGAGTGGCTTTTTTCGCGTTGCTCGTCATGAGGATGGGCTGCAGCCAACGGTTCTTGATCCGTGCCTTGCAATTGGACGTGTTGATCTTCAGGATGTGCACCTTCGGGAGGGGGCTCGTGGGACCGCAAAACTTCCTCAACCGTGATTCCTTGGTAAGCCGCCTCCTTCTCCGCTTCTTTAAGTTCGATGTCCTCATGGTGGGCAAAGTGTTCAATGTCTTCCGGATGAATATATGCTTCATCACCTTGAGTTTCGGGAGTATTATGAAACTCTTCCTCGTGGTGCAGGAAAAACTCTTTGGACGTATACTCTTAGAAATGAAATGGTGACGGGATAGCATTGGGGCTTACCGCTTTCAACGTCGTAATGGTGACCTTCAGCGCCCAGGTCGTCGAAACTTGGCAAACCGCTAAGCCCGGCGTCTGCAAGCTCCCTCGCGGTGACCCTTCCGTCCCCATCCTTATCAAGCTTTTCGAGTACGACCTTTACTATGTGGTCGGCCTTTTGCTGATGCTCTATGTCATCCTATGATGCAGATGTAGGTCATACGGCCCGCCTATGCTCGGTATACACGTACCTTGGACTTCTTTTGAGAATAGACATGATGAACACCGTAAATAGCTTGAATCTCATCCTTGTTCCAGTACCCATCCCTGAGAAATACAATTCAATACCGTATCGTGAAGGCAAGTGGATGGGCATACCGGTCGAGGTCGTGGATCTGGAAGAAACTGTTCGAATCAAAAGACTCTCTGCAAGGGAACGTTCTAGACTTCAACTTAGTATAGAATGAAGAAGACTGATTCACATATGGTGCTCCTTGGCCATCTGGAATAAAATCAGTGCAACTACCCTACATTGACAATCCAGTGAGAACATACGTGTCTCTGCGCATACTCCTGCAGAGCCTCGCCATCAGAAGGACCGTCGTGACTGTGTCCATGTCCAAGGACACTGAGGGAGGAGAATATTAGGGAAAGAAAAAGCGAGGTCTTCATCGCGACAGTGAAACTCTGCAGCAGCATGTGCTTCTTGATGCGGCAATGCTTAGTCAGTACTCTCACGACCCTAATATGGACCAGTCATTTCGTGGCCGACTAGAAGTTCACTCGACCACCGTGAAAGCCCTCCAACAGCGTTCTTTGACTTGGCATTTCCAGATATAGATATCTTGCTGGAAAATCTAACAGACCGTGGGCCCGTGGCGCTGAAAACATGTTTGCTTCGTAAGCATTTCCCTATGATTTCGGGACTTGGAAGTCGCCCCGTTTACGACGTTGGTTTTACGTGCATAGGCCGCGTTTTCCCGCGTTCTCGGTGGAAAAAAATCGTACGAACGTCGCAGTCATGCCGTGACATGGATATATCGGCGGCCGGCAGCGAAATTTTTTGACTCTGGCACCGCGTCCGAGTCCGTTCTGACTCAGTCACTATCGTTGCGCCACCTTCCAAAAGGATTCCCCCAGCTGTTATGGTGGCACGCTAATACAATTCCTGGTACACGCCCTTTTGAGTCGGACTTGCTTACTCTCCAATTGACGCCAAGGATCAACCACCGAGTCAGACCTGACAAGGGTGCCGCAACATGGCCGCAACTGCCGGACCGGACCTCAGGCTTCTCTTGCGAATCCCGCGATTGTCCCTTACCTGAGAAAATATTATAAATATGTAGGTTTATCAGCCAACAGCTCCCTGCTCTCCTCCTTCCTCCATGTCCTCTTCATTTCTTCACCCCGGCGGATCGCCAGCAGACGGGGTCACCTTGAACGAGGCAGAAACTCAGCCTCCTAGTCGCGACGAAATCGAAACACATGTCGATGTTGACAGAGCCGAGCAGGAGTTTAATGCCCTTTCACGACAACTGACTATTCGTTCTGAGGGCGGCGCCGAAAATAACAAATGGAAGACCGCATCTGTGAAGGACCTTGAAAAAGGCGTCAACGAAGCCATCGACGAAGAATCCGGGTTTGACCTACGCGAATACTTAACCTCTTCCAATGATGCCAACCAGAATGCCGGAATAAAACACAAAGTTTGTCTCTGGTTTCCTCACTTTCCTAGATTGACTAAATCAGGCATAATAGCACGTCGGTGTTACGTGGGAAGACCTCCAGGTCGACGTTATCGGCGGTGTTGATAGCAAGGTCTGTTAGCAGAAGTTCGATAATTTTCTAACGCTTTCTAACTGTCTTTCGTAGATATACGTGGGAACTTTCGGAGGTTTGCTTATTCCCTTACTCTTTTGGCGATAAGTACTCATGTTAAGCAAGGTGCAATCGTCTCTTTCTTTCTCACGCCTTTTCTATGGATATGGTCTCTGTTTGCGCCGCTTTTTCCTTCCAAGAAAGTTCCAACGCGCACCATTCTTCACAAGTGGGTCTACTTTCATCATACCAACTCGCTAGTCTGACAGCTTGCTTTGGTAGGTCCTCGGGTGTCATAAAACCCGGAGAAATGTGTCTGGTGCTTGGTTGTCCTGGTTCCGGTTGCAGCACATTCCTTAAAACTATTGCTAATTGTCGAGATGAGTATGCAAGCGTTTCCGGGGAAGTTCTTTACGCAGGCATGTCCGCCCAAGAAATGGGTAAATACTACAAAGGCGAGGTTGTATACAACGAAGAAGGTACGCTATCAGTGATTACACGTATTTTCATACTGGTTCTTACATTTGTCCAAGATGATCGTCACATTGCAACCCTGACTGTTGCCCAGACCCTTTCTTTCGCGCTGTCTACGTGAGTATTCGGTTTACGGCTCATTCAGTGTTTGCTGAATGTTATTTTAGCAAGACGCCTGGTCCCAATGGCCGCCTTCCTGGCGTAACGCGTAAAGAGTTTGATCAAGAAGTTCAAGATACGCTTCTCCGAATGCTGAACATTTCCCATACCAAACAGACATTGGTTGGAGACGAGTTCGTACGCGGTGTGTCTGGAGGTGAACGCAAGCGAGTCAGTATCGCTGAAATGATGGCGACTCGTGCCCGAGTCCAGTCCTGGGACAATTCCACTCGTGGCTTGGATGCTTCAACTGCCCTTGACTTCTCTAAAAGCTTACGGATAATGACTGATGTTTTGGGCCAAACCACATTTGTGTCCCTCTATCAAGCTGGCGAAGGTTGGTAATTCTTGGAATCATTATCTTCCGCTTTCCATTATTGATTGCTCTATTTTAGGCATCTACGACCTCTTCGACAAAGTTATGGTACTAGATAAAGGACGGCAGGTATTCTTCGGGCCTCCGGCTGAAGCTCGTGCTTATTTCGAGAGCCTTGGGTACAAGTCTCTTCCCCGACAAAGCACTCCGGATTACCTCACGGGCTGTACAGACCCTAACGAACGCCAGTTCGCAGCTGGACGCTCTGCGCGTGACGTTCCGTCTACTCCTGAAGCTTTAGAGGCCGCTTTTCGTTCTTCCGTTTACGGTCAAGCTCTCGATGATTCTTTGTGGAAATACAAGTTGCACCAAGCTACCGAGAAAGCAGACCAGGATGCTTTCCGTGCGGCTGTATTGGCGGATAAGAAGAGGGGCGTGTCGAAGAAGAGCCCTTACACTCTTGGTCTGATTGGGCAGGTTCGCGCGCTAGCAGTCAGAGCATTCCAGATGAGGTTGCAAGACAGGTTCCAACTGATTACTAGCATGTCGCTGTCGACGGTGAGTTCTCATGCATGTGCCCTCGGTGCCCATTAACCTGACTTGTGTACTCAGATCTTGGCCCTTGTCATCGGTGGAGCCTACTGGAGTCAACAACTGACTGCGGCTGGCGCGTTTACTCGCGGCGGTCTGATCTTCGCGGCTTTGCTGACCACATGCCTTGATGCTTTTGGAGAACTGCCGATGCAAATGTTAGGAAGACCCATCCTCCGGAAACAGGTCCGTTAAAAGCGCGCTAGAAGCCATTAATTTATCTCACTAACTTGGATTTAGACCAGCTACAGCATGTACCGACCTTCGGCTACTGCATTGGCAAACACTATTGCCGACCTCCCTTTCTCCGCTGTTCGGGTGCTGATCTTCAACATAATCGTGTATTTCATGACAAACCTGAACCGCTCTGCTGGTGGATTTTTCACTTTTCACCTATTCAATTATGTGGCCTATTTGAGCATGCAGGGGTTCTTTAGAACCTTCGGATTGTTATGCAAGAATTTCGATGTTGCGTTCCGGTTGGGCACATTCTTCATTCCCAATTTGTGAGCCTTTACTTGCACCCTCTGAGTATTCAGTTTTTTTCTGACAAGTGATGTAGCATCGAATATAGCGGGTACCTGATCCCTGTACCAAGTATGAAGCGATGGTTGTTCTGGATCGTAAGTGTGATACTCCGTCCTGCGTTAGAAGGGGTTTATTTACTTTCGCTCCATAGTACTACATTAACCCGATTTCATACGGTACGTACCTTGTAATAACCTCTCTATCCCGCCTTCTCAGCTTCCATCAACAGCGTGGCAGGGCTCTATTGAGAATGAATTCATGCGTATCAACGTGAGGCCTCTCTTCACCTCCATTTTACGTATCTCATGCGATCTTGACAGCTGCTTTGCGACGGAAATTATGTGGTTCCTAGAAATGCGCCCGGAATGACGAAGTATCCGTAAGTAATGAACACTCATCGAGGTTCCTGCGAGCACTAACACTAAGCCGACCACTAGCACTGAACTAGGTCCTAACCAAGCTTGCACTATCTTCGGAGCTGTCAGCGGGAACGATATCGTTCGAGGCGACGATTATATTAGCGCTGGGTATGGACTGGATTCCAAGGATATATGGCGGCGCTGCCTTCTCGTCCTCATCGGGTTTATGATCGCGTTTCAGATAACCCAGGTTATTGCATTGGAGTACTTCCCCGTGGGTAATTTTCAGTTGACCATGAAATGGGGGTACTGATTAGTTGTGTTATAGCAATACAATGTTAGCTTGTCGGTCAACATCTTCGCCAAGGAGGATCAAGAGACCAAAAAGCTTAACGCTGTTCTTCGTGAGAAGAAAGCCGCCCAGGCCAAAGCGAAGGAGATCGACAGCAAGGAACACGACGTAGAACAAACCAACCAGAAACCGGAGAATGGGTATGTGTTTCAAAGCTCGACGCTTCCGGTCGCTCACCTGTGAATAGAACTATGCGTCACAAGAAGACGTTCACTTGGGAAAAACTCAATTATGTGGTTCCTGTTCCCGGCGGGACGCGCCGTCTATTGCACGATGTCTATGGGTACGTTAAGCCGGGAACTCTGACGGCGCTTATGGGTGCGTCGGGCGCTGGAAAAACTACGTGTCTGGATGTCCTTGCTCAACGAAAAAATATTGGTGTCATTACCGGAGACGTTTTGGTTGATGGACGTCCTCTTACTTCGGACTTTGCCCGGGGTACTGCTTATGGTCCGTCAGTTTCTCCTTGTTTATTCCTTAGTTTGACACGGTCGTGCCCAGCCGAACAAATGGACGTCCACGAGGGTACCGCGACTGTCCGTGAGGCTATGCGCTTCTCCGCATACCTACGTCAGCCCGCTGAGATTCCCGAATCCGAAAAAGACGCATACGTCGAGGAGATCATCGAGCTTCTGGAGCTCCAAGACTTGTCCGAAGCTCTGGTGTTCAGTCTTGGCGTCGAAGCACGTAAGCGGCTTACTATCGGTGTCGAGCTCGCCAGTAAACCTGAGCTCCTCCTTTTCCTGGACGAGCCCACGTCTGGTTTGGACGGCCAAAGCGCATGGAATTTGGTTCGGTTCCTCCGTAAGCTCGCTGACCAAGGCCAAGCTATTCTCTGTACCATCCATCAACCGTCTTCGCTTCTCTTTGAGAGCTTCGATCGCTTGCTGCTTCTCGAGACAGGCGGCGAGACCGTCTACTTTGGCGATATCGGAGCAGATTCGCACATCATTCGAAACTACTTTGGTCGTCACGGTGCACTTTGCCCTGCTAATGTCAACCCGGCCGAGTTCATGCTGGATGCCATAGGTGCGGGTGTCAGCCCCAGGATTGGCGACCGCGATTGGAAAGATATCTGGTTGGATTCACCGGAGTATCAAAATGTCCGCAGCGAGATTGACACGATCAAAGCCAAGGCCCTCGCTTTACCGGAGACTGACAAAAAGACGCTTACTACTTGTGAGTTGACTGTCTTTGAGTTTTCAAACTAAGGTTTACGCTCAACGTTTTCAGATGCGACATCTTTCTTTTACCAGTTGCGCATGGTCGTCAAGAGGAACAACCTTGCACTTTGGAGGTCTCCGGATTACATCTTCACTCGTCTTTTCGTGGTCACTTTCATTTCGCTCTTTGTTTCTTTGTCCTTCTTGCAACTAGGCAACAGTACTCGTGACTTGCAGTTCCGCGTTTTCTGCATGTAGGTCCTTCTCTTCACCTGGGATTCCCTATCTGACTTGATGGTCAAAGTTTCTGGGTTCCTATCCTTCCCGCTATCGTCATGGCCCAAATAGAACCCTTGTTCATCGCCAACCGAAGTAAGGTCATCCATATTATCACCTGTATTGTTTGCTCACTTGTTTGTTAGGAATATTCATCAGGGAGTCCTCTAGTCGCATATACTCTCCCTACGTCTTCGCGATCGGACAATTGATCGGCGAACTCCCATACAACATCTTGTGTGGTATCGTCTACTGGGTGCTCATGGTCTACCCCACGGGTTTCGGAAACGGCAGTGCGGGACTCAACGGTACTGGTTTCCAACTATTGGTGATCCTGTTCTTCCTGGCCTTTGGTGTATCGTTGGGGCAGCTGGTCGCGGCGATCTCCCCCAGTATACAGGTTGCGGTGCTATTCAATCCTTTCATTTCGTTGGTCCTGATCACGTTCTGTGGTGTCACTATCCCATACCCCACGATGATCAAGTTCTGGAGGAGCTGGATGTATTATATCAGCCCTTACACGTGGAGCATCTCTGCTATGGTTGCTACTGAGCTTCAGTAGGTTTTGCGTCGCCTCGGTTGATATGTTATTGACAAATCGGTGTGTAGTGGTCTTGAAATCCGGTGCAAGAGTGATGAATTCTCGGTGTTCAATCCACCTTCGGGTGAGACCTGTTATTCTTGGGCCAACGACTTTGTGAATGCATTCGGTGGGTACCTCGATAACCCCAACTCTACGAATACATGCCGCTATTGTCAATACTCTGTTGGTGACGAGTTCTATACGCCCCTCAATATGAGCTATTCGGATAGATGGAGGAACGTGTTCATTTTGTTTGCCTTCTTCGGTGAGTGTGGTTCGATTGCCTCCTGCGTCTGCATACTAAAAAAATGCCTTTAGTCTTCAATGTTTTGGCTACGATAGGTGAGAAAGTTTGTGCCTTGAGTGAAGTACGAGTTCTAACGGTTTTTGCAGTTGCATCACGTTTCTTACGATACGCAAAACGCTAACGAGTGTTGAATGTGTTGAATGAGTGCATGCCTAGAAATACATAGAATCATGAACACCTACCATACACTAATAGCTTTATCAATGTCCCGGCGCCGTACCGATATGATGTAATGTTGGAATTCAATCCCAAGATTTTGAACGTGTAAACAAATTGTTCTATAACTTTAGCAAGTGTAAAGATTCCTGTATCTACTCAAGAAAGCCCACAGGTTCATCCATCTAGAATTTGAATACCTGATCCTCGGTGTATCCTAGCTCCTTGAGAGCACCGCCCAGTTCACCCTGTTTATACCCATCCTTCTTCCCCGCCACGGCAGCAACCTGACCAGGAGGCCCGCATACGAACACCTTCACTTTCTCATTCAAACTCGCGGGTGCGACATACTTCTTCAGCAAATCCTTGCTGATGAATCCAGTCGGTCCGGTCCACCCAGCAGGGGGCTTATCAAGAGCGTAAACAATCTCGAGCTTGTTTGGGTACTTCTTCTGCAGGGTATCCAGCTCGGGTCGCAAGAGGATATCGGCTTCCGTGACGTTTGAGTACACAAGGGTGAACTTGGTGCGGTTTGCCGGGTCAGGAAGGGCGTGACTGATGACTTGGTACAGGGGGGTGCTGACAGAGAGGAATTGTTGGTTAGTAAGTGGGATGACATGAGAATTAGTAAGGGAGGGTATTTTTTGCTTACATTCCACTACCTCCGCCAATGAGGGCGACTTCGTCAAACTCATTGTCTGAGGAGGAGTTAGAGGGAGAGGTGGAGGGAAAAGATGGGACGTACGCTTGTAAGGCCACTTGGGAATGGGGCCTTTGACGGCAAGGGTATCTCCCTCCTGTATATAGTATAAGGCTAATGAGCGCCTTGATTGACGCTAGCACGTACCTTGAGGGAATGGATGTGTTTCGACGCGTTACCATTCTCGTATTTCTTGACAAGGAGAGAAAGAATGCCCTTTTCGTCAGGCTGGGAGATAGGAGTGTAGGGGCGGATAATGGGATTGCCCTTGGCGTCTACAAGCGCAGCGGGGTCGGAGGACTTGACGACGAGGCATGAAGTGACGGGAAGAAGGGAAGCTTCGTCGTTGGGGAGCTCAAAGACGAAGCTACGTTGGTTTTAGATGAGTAAACTCTCAATGGCGAGGCAGCAGTACGTACGTAGAAGTATTGTGGTTGTAAGGAATAATCTTCTTGAGCCTGAAGTCCACAAAGTTGTTGGGGTCTAGGGGACTCTTTTCCTGAGTCGACATTGTTGCTTGCGATTGGTTCAGGTAGAAATATGTACCCAGTCCGACTACACCCGCACCAAGAAAGTAGTAGGGCGAATTGGAGGATTTCTCGGCTGAGGCACCGGTAGAATACGCTCGACGCGTCTTAATACTAGTTAGTATCAGAGTAATAGTACACAGAAAAAGCCTCACAAGGAAACGGGCAGAGGCAGAAGCGGATCTGAGGAACGACATTTTATTTGAGGCTTAAGTAGCTTTTTCAAATTATTTCTAAGCAAATGGTGGCGTCATCCAAAGTGAAGTGTTGCAAGAAAGAGCTGCATACCCTAGGTATTGATTCCCTGTATATTTTCCAGATATCTAGGCTGCTCGTCGTGGTGAATAGCGTTGAGCAAACGATGGTGATGGGTGTGAAGACAGAAATTGGCGCAGCGATGCCGTGTCCAGCCGCGGCCCGGAACGGATGCTATCCCGATTAGCCGCAGCCTGCTAACGACCACCAGTCGAGCACATCGCTGCCCCCATCTAGCTGGCTGCGCAGTTTGGTGCGCTCAGGACTCATTCTGGATTGCACAGACCGTTGTGCAGTAAATGAACGTTGTCTGGGCGAGATAGAAGCTCTTTATCTCGTCTTCTCTGGCAGCAAAAATGGTTTTCATTCGGCACCGATAGCAATACCATGGCTCTGGAGCATCGTATCTTACTATCAAGGGAATCCGCTTGCCTCGGTTATTTTAGAAACGTTTGAACGAGGCAAGACAGCTGCAAATCATGTCGAGAAGGAGCCCTCGGCACGTGCAACGGACTCGGCAGCAGTTGCCTCAAATTCGCCCTCCGTTACCGTGATGTGACGACCTGAAAAGGAAGTCACGCAATGAGCTGGTTCGGCTGAGGCGCTATCCACGTGGATTCGGTCCTCCACGCGTGTAAGCCACTCATTGTTCAAAATTTTGATTTAGTAGGAATTATAACAATGCTGAATTTAGGATGAATTTTTACCAATTTACAGAAGATTTAAATCATATACAACAGGACTTGTAGTAAAAAGTAAGAGTATTTATTCAACCTAGCTAAGATATACTATCTATAAGCAAAGGGGCATCACCCCTGTTGAACAAGATCACCCCCTGGTTGACGGTGTGATGGAGGTACGGGAGGCGGCGGCGTGTAAACGTTGCAGAGCGCATGTTGGCGCGCTGGACTGGGACTGGCCCGGGCCCGACTTGATTGGCTTCGTGAATCGTGATCCTGAGGAGGAAGTCGGCGGTCCTGGAAGGGGCTGGCTGGGGCTGGCGTGTGCAGTGACGGAGCAGAATCGCAGGATGGTGGAAAGTGGCAGACATGGTCAAGACGAGCTGACTCGTGGCACGCGTAGGCTCAAGTGCCATTATCCTCTTTTGGGATTCACGTGGTGGCTGTACGAAGGGCGAATTTTCAAAAACTCTCGGCAGCACCCCAAAGGCTAAGCTCAACAAAAGTAGCCGCTACCGAGCGGCTCCGCATGCACCAAGAATTGTTGAATTCGCCTTGATGGACAGCTCAATGTGCTCCCATTCAAGTCAAGAGAGATTCCACGAAATGCCAGCCGGTGGATTCAGGCTCGAACTGATGCATGAAGTCACCATCCGACACGCGCTCAACTTTGTGGAGTTCCCCTGCGATGTCAGTATCTAAGCGAGCATCAGTTGCGTCATACCATGGCTTCTGTGACAATGAAAGAAAAGAGGGAAATGAAAGAAAACATAGAACTTCGCGTTGAAAGCGTCGACCTAGGCCTGCAATGCGTGTAAAGAACCAGAGATGAGGTACAGGCGAAAGCGAAGGCAAGCTGGGTGAGTCTTCGTCGATCGAATGCGGTAATCATACCTTTTACGGTCACGGACCCACTACACCTCTTTACAACAGGCGTCCATCATCCTGCCCTTTCTCCCGCCCAGTCATGTCCATGTCCTTTGTTAAGCTTTCAATCTTCGGGACTTCCTTTGAGGTCAGTGTTCGTCGTTCACGACAGTGTAGACCCTCTTGACCTTCATCGATGCCACAGGTTACTACCCGTTATGTCGACTTGCAGCCCGTTGGAATGGGTGAGTCTTCTTTACTTGTGCTATCGCCCTTTTCACCGTCTGACTCTTCCTCTTCAGGTGCATTTGGGCTGGTCTGGTACGTTTATCCGTACTCGAGGGGCCAAGTCGAGCTACCATAAAGTGAAAGGATATCATTAACGCCGGTTCCACAGTTCTGCCAAGGATCAGCTTACAGGGTCATCCGTGGCGATAAAAAAGATAATGAAGCCGTTCAGTACGCCCGTGTTGAGCAAGAGGACCTATCGAGAATTGAAACTCTTAAAGCACATCCAGCACGAGAACGTACGTCAGCCGCTCCGTCTCACACCGCACTGATTCCAAGCTCCACTGCATCTTACAGATCATCAGCCTGAGCGATGTTTTCATTTCTCCCCTTGAAGATTTGTGCGTCACGCTTGTGTCTCTCAAGTTCTTGTTCTACATGATAGACCCTATCTCTTGCGCAGATATTTCGTGACGGAGCTCTTAGGCACCGATCTTCATCGACTACTAACCTCACGGCCCTTGGAGAAGCAGTTTATCCAATATTTCCTGTACCAGATTCTCGTGCGTCTTTATCCTTGTCGCGATTTTCCTCGCCTAACCCGATTTCCACAGCGTGGCCTTAAGTACGTGCATTCTGCCGGTGTGGTCCATCGAGATCTCGTGCGTGTTTCCCACCGGAATGATCTGTGCTCTATCTGATGACGTCGTGATGGATAGAAACCAAGTAATATCCTCGTGAACGAGAACTGTGACCTCAAGGCATTTATCTCACGGCTTCTACCGTCGCGCTATTCGCTAACGCGAATGGTAATATAGATCTGCGACTTTGGTCTCGCCAGAATTCAAGACCCTCAAATGACGGGCTACGTGTCTACTCGGTACTATCGGGCTCCTGAGATAATGTTGACTTGGCAAAAGTACGACGTTTGCGGTCGACATCTGGAGTACAGGGTGTATTTTGCAGAGATGCTGGAAGGAAAGCCGCTGTTCCCGGGGAAGGATCGTAAGTCCTAACGTATCTGGGCTCCATGCACATGCTTATAAGTATTCTTAGACGTGAACCAATTCTCGATTATCACAGAGCTTCTTGGGACCCCTCCCGATGATGTCATTGAAAACTATCGCCAGTGAAAACGTGTGGTACCTTGTCCTGTCGTAATGCTTACATGCTGATGGATAGATTTCCCCGTTTGGTTTTGCAGACACTGCGATTTGTACAGAGCCTACCCAAGCGAGAACGAGTACCCTTCAGCTCGAAGCTCAGAACGACAGATCCAGATGGTGAGTCCGGACATGTCAATACGAGAATATCGCGTGTAACGCGAATTGTTTTAGCTATTGACCTTCTCGAAAAAATGCTTGTCTTCGACCCGCGAAAACGGATAGACGCGACTGAGTCCGTTGGCTCACGAATACGTCGCGCCTTACCATGACCCTAGTGATGAGCCCGTAGCAGCAGACAAGTTCGACTGGAGTTTCAATGACGCCGACCTACCAGTTGATACATGGAAAGTCATGATGTACGCTGAAATTTAGGTATATTTTACTGGATATTTAACGTATTCTATGCGCTAATCGTTCTGTGATAGATTTCCATCAAGTCCCAGACTCCGGCCCTTCAGGTGTACCGGAAGGCGCGTTAGCAGGACCAGACGTTCCGATACCAACAGGGGAGGCTTCTACCGCAACGGATTAAGTTAGTTCCTCTTCCGTCATTGTGTGCCGTCCTTGTTCTCTCTAGAAGATGCCTTATATCCTTACTTTCCCTGTACACGGACCGGGATTTACGTGCAGTTCCTTCACTTGGCCATACCTTATTGCCTTGATGGAAAGTTTACTCTAGTTTTATGTACGAGCTTTTTTGAGTAGGAAAGAGGTTGAAGAAGCAGAGAAATGTATCTCGTACTTGCCATGAAGAAGAATACAGTATGCTACACGTACATTTAGTATTGAATACGAGCTTTTAAGTACATGTTGAGAAACGTAATAAAGGAACCGAGGACATTCGAAATGCGAAATGACCGTATCATGCTTTTCTCTTAATTGATATCTATTGGCGGAGGTTGGTAATCGTTCAGAATACTGTTCTGAGGTTGAGGCTGGATTCATTATCAAAGATCCGTAGCGTACCCAAGTGCTCCGTCTGCATTGCCGGCAAGCTAAGATATGTAGGGTATTCTTCACTGAGATATTGTGACGCCTTCAGTGACACTGGTTAATTTTCTCAACATAAGGATATAAGATACGACACCTGTATCAGACCGATTCTCCGTTTTTGTCACCGCTTACTTCTTCCTCGCTTCTCCACTCATTCTTCTCGAGGACAGCAAGAAGGGTATCCAAATTCCCCAATAAATCATCCAGCTTACTCTCCATGCCCTTGGCTACCCCATCGGCACTTTCCAGACGTTGCATGAGCTCTGCAATACTAGCCTCATCCGACTCATCGAGGTTATCCCGAGACAACAGGGAATTCAACAGAGAGATATCGTCGTCGAGAGACCGCGTCATGGAGGGGCAGAACGAAACGCGCTTCGGCATCTGCCGTAATGGTTTCTCTCCAGCCCACCCTCACTGCCCTGCTCAAATCCCTACCGCCTCCTCCCGTCAAACCAGATGTCATTAAAGACAATATACTAAAGGCTATCAAGAGCGAGAAGCAGGTGAAGATATCGGCGGAGAATAAACGGGTGCAGTGGGAGTACTTGTTGAAGAATGAGATATTCAAGCTGGCTGTGTGTCTAACTTTTCTGTGCTTGCCTGGCGGTATTTTTGACGACGTAGTAGGAAACGGAGGGCAAGGCTTCGAAGGAGGATGCTACGGCGTACTATACCCAGTTGCAGCACTGGCTTGACTTGGTCTTGACATTTAGTGACCTTGGTTCGTTAGCTTCACAAACGACTAATGAAGGCTCTCTTATTCGTCTCTGACAGAAATATGCGACCCGACATTCACATTTATCATCCTTCAAGACCTCTTAGAGACGCAGACCATTACCTCGTGCTCGCATATATTCTCTTGGATAGAGTCCCGCGCGCCTCGGCTCACTGCAGGCATGGTGCCCCAGAAGGGCAAGTCGCTCTACCTGCTGAGGACTCTGAACGACCTGCTTCGGCGCCTGTCGAAGATGGGGTCCACAACGATGTTTTGTGGGCGGATATTGACGTTCTTGAGTGGCGCGTTTCCGTTGAGTGAGCGGAGCGGCGTTAACCTGAGGGGAGAGTATGGGCCGACGTGGGAGGGTGTGAAGGATATGTCGAAGCATGAGGAGAAGGAGAAGGAGGGTGACGGGGAGACGAAGCATGAGAAACAGGACGAAGACGACAAAATGCAGGTTGATGATGACAAGCCTGCATCGACGACGCAGGCAGACGGTAAGTATATCCAATCACCTTTACATGAAGACTAAACCAAATCTTATATGTCTAGACTTCTATCAAACATTCTGGTCTTTGCAACTTCCTTTCTCCAAACCACCGCTATTCTCCGACCCCTCGACTTTTCCCGCATTCAAGGATTCTGTGGACAAGGTCCTGCCTGTCCTCAAGGAGGCTACTGCGAAGGAACGCGTAATGATGGGCAGCAGAACGGCTTCCGGTGGTGCAGGCTCGCTTAAACGAAAGCGGGAGCCACAGGATATTGGAGAAGAAACAGTTACAGACTACTTTTTCGCCAAATTCTTGACGAGTCCCGATCTCCTTGATCTTGAGGTGAGCATCGACCACATTGGCTGTTCATAAGTTACTGACCATTTCTAGCTAAAAGATACACACTTCCGACGTCAATTCCTCTTCCAGCTTCTCATACTCCTCAGCCATCTGCTTACATTCGTCAAATCTACCAAAGAAAAGTGGGCGACGGTGCGCAATCGGTCGCTACACATGGATTTTACACTTGAAGCTGCCGACATCCAATGGGTCCAGGAAACCTTTAACAAGACAATGGAGGAACTTCGGCAGACTACCCCCAATGGTCGTGCGTTTGCAGACACCGTTAGTGTCATACTTGATCGCGAGAAGAACTGGATCAAATGGAAAAATGAGCTGTGCTCCATTCGACAAGGCGCCGTGGTCCACAGAGGTCAATGGAGCGACGGCTGGGTTTGAAGAGGCCACGAAGCTATTATGGCAAAAGATGAGAGAACCGCCTGAAGATTGGAAGTGGAAATATGGTAGCGAGTACTTGACGGATGTCTGGGAGATGGGGTACAGAGACCTGGACGACTTGGCTTTCCCTTTCAAGTTGAGTGTCCGATTCATCATCTTTCATATGCTTATACCTTTTTAGACCGGGAGAGGTTAAAGATTTTGTTAAACGACTGAAATTCGAAGATGTGCAGATTGAGAGACGTAAGAGACAACTTGCCCAACA